>NW_007232844.1:158358-302744 GCF_000164805.1 Carlito syrichta
AAAAAAAAGAAAGAAAAAAAAAAGTAAAAGTGACCCTCAAATATATGGGGAAAAAAGAAGTTAAAACTTACAAGTAGTGAACGCAAATTAAAACAAAACTGACATATTTCTATTTAATGCGTAAAATTGAGTAATAGAGATTGATTTATTCTTCTATCTGAAACAAACAAAAAACATTAAAAACAAAACCAAAGGAAACAAATAAAACAAAAGTTTTCAAGACACTGGATGTTGTTACATGAAAAATAATGACCCTTCAGTGATTGAAAAAAAAAAAAAACTAAACAAATACTATCAGCCCTCTTATTTCTCTAGCCTCCTGTCTTCAGAGAATTTTAAAGCAATGATATAGAGAACCTAGGCAGTCCCTCTGTTGAGGAGACTGAGCTGAGGGTCTGGGAAGATTAGGGTGGTTATAATTAGTTAAAAACAGTACAAACTAGGATTTCATAAAAAGTTTTAAAAAAAGATATAACGTGCATGCAACTGAAAAAATTTAGAATAGCTTGCATTACTAATAGACAAAGTAGGCTTTAGGCAAGTAATTTTATAAGGCATAAAGAAGCTTATAGCATTATAAAGGTTAAATTTTTCCAGAGGGCATAATGAGCCCAAGCATTAAATACATAAATAGAAATCTTCATAACATACAAAACAAAAAGTTTTAGAACTTCAAAGAGAAATTAAAAATTCACACTTATCGTTAGAAATATTAATAACCTTTCAAAAATTACAAAACAGGCAGTAAGCATGAAAATAGAATTCAAAAATACTATCAACTGAATTTAGCTGGCACTTATAAAACATTCAGAATTAACAACAGAATTAATACACATTCTCAAGTGTATTGATTTACCCTAATAGACCATAGTCTGACACATAAGACAATTGTTAAAAAATTTAAAAAGTGACCATATATGACAAACCCACAGCAAACATATTAAATGGGAAAAATTTGGAAGATTTCCTCTAAGATCTGAAACAAAGCCAGGGTACACACTTCCACAACTTTTTAAAACATCATTATATCGAAAATCTTAGCCAGAATAATTAGGCAAGAAAGAGGAATAAAAATAATCCCACTTTCCGATGTATTATGGTTAAGACTTTTTGGTTAATTCAAATTCATCATTTACATTATCATGATTATGGACATCAGTAAGGGTCCTATCAAGAAGCAGATGCTACTCTAATTGAGTAATTTGACTGTTTATAAAAGTGTAGGCATGGTATAGGGAAACTACTCATGATGTGCGTGGCAAAACTTGGTGATGACATTACCGCTCCTAAGCCTCAAAGAACCAAAGAGCTGTATACAGAAAGCTGCCTGATAAAAGCTGTAACCACATGCAACCAGCCTTGGACAACCACACTAAGAGCAAAGCCAGGGAAATATTGACTTCCAACCTAGCTCTTCCCTGCCTCCCTCTCTCTGACCCTATTGAGGCTCAGAAAAATTAAAATTCAATTACACAAAGTATATTTTGTGATCACAATAAAACTTAATACAAAATTTGATAATAGAAAAATCATCTGGAAAAAATCCCCAAATAGGTGGAAACAAAACAACATATTTACAAATAATCCATGGTTTAAAGACGAAATCAAAAGGAAATTATAAAAATATTTCAAAATGAATGAAAACTAAAGCACAAACTATAAAAAAAATTGTGGGATGCTACTAAAAGAGAACTTAGGGAAAGTTTATAGTACTGAACAACTTCCAATATTAGAAAAAAAGTCTCAAATCGGTGACCTCAGTTTATACCCCCAAGCATGCTATAAAAGAAGGGTTAAGAAACCAAAATAAGCAAAACAAAATAATAGCATTCAAAGCCGAAATCAAGACTATAAAAAAAACCCCTAAATCAAAAAGATACAAAAAGTTGTCTATCAGATAAACATTTTCAATAAAAATGATAACACATGGTCCACATTGAAGATTAGACAGAGAACACAAATTATCCATGTAAAGAGTGAGAGAGATGACATCATTACATATTCTACAGTTATTAAAAGGTTTGTAGGAAGCATTATAAACAATATTGAGAATAATTTCAAAATGCTACCATTAGGGGGAGTGGGATGACATACACACACACACACACACACACACACACACACACACACACACGGAAATTCCCTATTGTTCTTATTAATTATCTAAAGTCTAAAATTAGTTCAAAATTAAAAAAATTAAAAAATAGTAATGTATAAGAAATAATTAATTTGAGGGATGTTAAAGTCCAGAGTGTACTTTGAGCCATGTCCAGTTCATGTGTGACGTGTATAGATCCCATGAATCCTGTCAGTCTTCAAGGGAAGATACTGTGTGCGAAGCCTAATGGAGAGCAGCAGTCTCACCATGTGGCCTGCTTTGTCTTGCAAGGGATTATGGAATTTGCATTACGAATAAAGGACAAGGCAGAGGCTTAAGAAGTTCTGTAGTACCAGGGCCAGCCCATGTAAAGGCTTACCAATCAGGGAGCTCTGTTACGTTGGACCACGCAGAGAGCACGATACCACCACAAATTACATTTGCTGAGGCCCTAGCACCAAGTACCGGCAGGGAGACAGAAGCAAGCATGCACAGTGGTAATGCTGCACAGTTTGTTAGACTCAAAGCCCCCCTAGGAATCCGAGCACCCGATTTCCTTTCCTGTAGCCACGAAGAGTCAATAATAGTGCACCTTCCTTCCTCCTATTCCTACATTTCATCTTGAGAATAGGAATGAGTGTCTGAGAGATCATGTGTTTTTATCAAATGTTTTTATCCCAAACACAGGCCTTTCAAGTATTGTGTGGGATTAAGTTTACCAGATTTGGAAAACATACACAGATATACAGAAACTTAGAGATACACACATGCACGTATACACTACAAAACAACAGCGACACCAACATATGGATTCAGTTACCAAAACTCCACTCAGAACCCAAATATACTAAAGAGATTACTAAATAATGATGATGCTGATGATACTCAAAAAGCGTTCTCTATGTCATTTATTTTCAAATGAATTATCACAACACTTTTCAGTCTATCTCTGACTCTGCATCCTTATCATCTGGAATATTCTCTTTGCAAAATTAACCAGTGTAAATTCAATCACTGGTTTGTTTTTACACTTGAAATGAATTTTTTTAACTTCTTCAGTTGTTGTTTTCAAATGTCAAATGTAAATCCTATTTTTCTAAAAGGATGAAATATAATTTGAGACAATTTTTTTTTTTTTTTTTTTTTTTTTTGAGTTGGAGTCTCACTCTGTCGCCCAGACTGGAGTGCAGTGGCCGCTCCCGGCCACCACAGCCTCGACCTGCTGGGCTCCGGCGATCCTTCCGCCTCAGCCTTCCAAGTAGCCGGAATTACAGGCAAGTGCTACCATGTCCGGCTGGTTTTTTGATTTATTGTATAAGAGGAGGTCTTGCTGCCCAGGCGGGTCTCAAACCCGCAGGCTCAGGCAATCCACTCACCTCAGCCTCCCAAAGGCACGGGATTACAGGCTGAGCCACCGAGCCCAGCTTGAGACAATATTTGTATCTATTTATATATGTGAAATACTTCAAGGACATTTTAAATAAAAAATATTTGCTACATTCAAAAGGAGAAAAGCAAAGAAAAATCTATAACAATAATTTAAAGTTGTTATAAACCTTTTTAACAAATCTTTTTACGTAGCAAACATTTTTTAATTTTGGAAGAAAAATATATTATGCAAATTTTTTAAATGAGCATTGAATGACACCGACTTTAAAGAGACTTCCCAAAGGATACCAATAAATTGTTGATAAAGTTGAAAATAAAATGCAAGCTATTGTATTTCCTCCAGTAGTCCTACCACTGGAACATTGCTCCTTTTAAAAATTCAATTGAGATTTCATTCTTTCTTAAAACAATTAAACTTTAAGAAATAATTCATCTCATTTTGAATAGACCCTAGAAATAATGTGTGTGTGTGTGTGTGTGTGTGTGTGTGTGTGTGTGTGTGTTTGAGTAGGAGTCTCATTCTGTCACCCAGGCTGGAGTCCAGTGACACGCTCACGTCCACTGCAGCCTTGACTTGCTGGGCTCAGGAAAGCCTTCCACCTCAGCCTTCCAAGAAACTGGAAGTACATGCCCACTTAATTGTTTGAATTATTGTAGAGTCAAGTTCTCACCAAGTTGCCCAAGCTGGTCTCCAATCCTTGGACTTCAACAATCCTCTCTACTCCGCCTCCCAAAGTGCTGGGATCATAGGCATGAACCGCTGAACCCAGCCCAGAAACTTTTTTTTTTTTAAGTAACAGAATCTTTAATTCACTGTTGGCCTTTAGAAAATGAATAATTCATCCTTCATAATACGAGCCATTGAAGAGAATTTTAAGGGCATTCCAGCAGTCAAGAATCAACCTGTTGGTATTTACTGTTATTGAGTTAAAAAAAAAAAATTAATGAGGGGTCTTTTGAGGAATTATTGCATATTTTAAAATTTTGCTTTCTGTAATAATAATGTTTCATGAATATCATATGTAAGCCCACAGGCATGTTCCATTTTGCAGAGCTTAAACCCCAACATATTATAGGGCCTGTACTATAAACTGGTTCACTTACACTAGCAGTTTAATTGTACAGTAGTAACGCATGTTGCACTTCTAAGAAGAGCTGATTAAATGTTGGAGTTGTTCTTACAGTATTAGGACCTAGAATGTTCTTTTACAATATGTAATCTGTTTCTATATCTTGAATGCATTTGTCCAACTCTTTTACAACTCCACAGAACAAGTTTACTTTATTTAAAATCACATTTTGTATCTGAAATATCAGATTCCTCTAAATATTCTTGAGATTGTATGTTCTTCATCTGAATAGTCTCAATAACTCTCATTACCATTTTCTATAGGTAATCCTAAACCCTAAATTAATATGCTATCCTGCGTAAAATATATAGTTTGATTAGTGGGGAGTTTAGTGGAAATATTGCATCATAGATCCTGGTCACAAAGTGTTATTAGCATAGCTACTTTATGAATCCACTTCCCAATTCATTCACTATTGATTTATTTATCGATCACCTACTAGAATACATTTCAGCCACTGTTCTAAGGACATGAGGATTCAGCAATGATAAGAGCAGTCAAAAATTGCTGTCTTCATGAAACCTACATTAGTATAATATATAAAGTATTTAAAGTTATTTGACACATAGAATGCTACCATACTTTTTTTGTTTTACAAATTATTTCTGTTAAATTAATAAACAAAGTCCTTGATTTTTCTTCTGGAAAGAACAAAACTTAGCCTTTTAAAATACATATGGTAATAATAAGAATCAATGAAAATACAGATTATTTTTTGAAAGATTAAGTTTACTTCTCTCTCAGATATTTTTACATGTTTTAAAATTCAGGTAGACTTAAGCGGTTTTGTTGGAAAATAGAAAAATTAAATCTTTTTTTCCCTACTTCCTCTCCTTTCCATCTGAGTTTATTCTTGTATAGTCAAAGGAACTAGAAATCAAGTAACATTATACAAGCTGTAAAATAAACAAGGAAATGTAGTAATAAGAAAACTGAAATTAAAAAATAAAAAAGATTTCAGAGCAATCAATATTTGATAGCTTTTTGTGCGTAGATGTGTTTGTTACACCTGACATTTAAAAAAATGATTTCATTAAATGGGGATTCATCTAAACTCATGTTTTAAATTTCTACAAGTTACTACCAGAACTGTCATAATGGATTCACCCTGAAACACACCATCACCCTCACGTTTATCACAAATTAACAGAAATAGACAAACATTAGTGAGGCAAATCATGTTATTGAACTACTGGTTTACAGAGAGCAGTACCATAATGATGGCACACAGGCCAGGTCTGTCAGGAGGCAACTGCAGCATAATTAGATTCTACATCTCACAGGAGGATCCGGAAAGTGTCCACGGGAGAGTCATTTTTTCATCTGCTTTTCTGTCAAAGAATGAAATGTGACTGTTAAGGAAGATATATGAGACATATATATATATTTTAAAATTTTGCTATTTTACAGATTTGCATCGGGTTATTACACAGCCTATGCCATTTAAAGGCAAAATTGACACATCTATTTGGTGTGCAAACCCAGAATTTGAAAACATGAATTCAAAGTAGAGGGAGACAGACCATGAACACTGATTTTTTTTTAGTGTAACATCCTTATAAATATGTTTGACCATGACCATAGTTACCCAAAATTTTGATTCATGCATGCACATCTCTTATAACTGATATTATAGTATTTTCTTGAAAAATTAGAAATGTTGTACCTTATTATAGAAAGAACATGTCAAACCCCTACATGAATAGAGGCTGCACTTCTATTTGTAGAAAATGAAATCCATTACCATTCTGAAGTTTCACGAAAACACGTAGATTGGCAACTGAATTTTGGCCCCTATGTCTTCATTTTACGTGAAGACTTTTAGTCTTTAATCCTCTCATTTGTATTCATTTTACACTATTCTATTTCTTTCTAACTACAATATGCAGTGATAAATGGACATGGAACAGTTGTAACTGTCCTTGTAATGAGTTTTCTGAATTAACTTTGCTATCTCCATCTTTAAAACTGTACCAGATGACACAGAATTATTTTAAACCCTTTGTCTTTTTCACATTTGAAATGAACACCTTAAAGAATATCCCCAAATCACATAAAAGTGAATGCTGCTGCTATGAAGAGATATATTTATTTTGGCAGGCATCTATACTAAATGTTCTTTTCATATGTATACTGAGCTAAATTTAGACTTATTCTTGGAAATCTTGACATTGTTGTCAATATTTAATAAGCGCTCAAATCTTAAATATAATTTTTATCTCTGCACAATCATATTTTGAGTATAAAATAGTGTAAAAGATAAGTCAAATTTTACACAAAAGGAGAAATTTTTAAATCAATTTGTGCGTATCAATTGTTTTTACAGTCAATGGATTTGTTATAATTTTAATATGAAGACCATGATTAAATAATTTATACATCTTACCATCAAAGACAAAAAGTAAATGTATTTAGATTAAATGTACCAAATTAATTTGAAATAATCTGCTGGACTTTGTATAAGGATCAATATTCCGATTGGTAAATCGAGTCATTTAAAATAGCTAATTTGATTTTCTGAAAAAAGACGTGTGTGTGTGTGTGTGTGTGTGTGTGTGTGTGTGTGTGTGTGTGTGTGTGTATTAATTCATTTAACAACGTACATAGTAAGCACATATTGGTTATGGATACCAATATAATAATACGGTCATTTTAACATTAGCTTTAATTGGTGTAGTGCTAAATCAAATCCTAATAGTAATCATGAAAGTGAAATATTTTTACCACCATTTTATAGTTAAGAAAAATATGTTTCCGGATGTTAACTCACAAGTCCAAAAGGACACAGGTGAACAATTGAACAATGTAGCCAGGAACTAAAACCAGGTTTATTCTGCCTCCAAGCCCCATGTGTTTTTCATTATGCTACACTAGTCGTATGGAGTGTTTTAGAGTAAAATCTTTCAAAGCAGAACTTGGTTAGACATATATAACAGGGATACAAATTTTATTTAGAATAAATGATTGCCTAAATATCAATGAGGTGACATAGCCATCCTAGCACATATGATGGAATGTACATAGAAAGAGAGAAGGAACATGCATGCCCCTTCTCGCTCAGTATTTATGTATGTTTTTCTATATGTGCATATGTGTATATGTATGAGAGAGACAAACATTTATCTAGATTGAGTCTAATAAGGATTTATAAGTATATTTTAAAATTTCATTTTCTGTAAATGCACAGTAAGTGGAGATCTTGAATACACTCCATTCAGGAAGTATTTTCATTTTGTTCAGTTATTCTATACTTTTTTTCTCTTAACTGGAGGCTCCCTAAAGTTTTATTTGCAACCTGGTGAAATTTCTACACAAGATGATTCTATTTTATGCCCCATTCAGGAGACTTCATGAAGTGAACAATAGACATGTCTGCTTCATAAAGAAGTTTTTGTTTTTAAATTGGGACACAAAATTGCAGACTAATTACATTGTAAGAAATCTAATAGACAGAAATTTACATTTTACTTGTAATGACTGTAGCTCCTTATTTCAGTTTGGTTTTGCTTTGTTAAATGATTCATCTTTCTAAATCCTTAGGAAAACCCTAGTTAGGATGTGAACACATTTTTTTCTCTCCTACCTACATTCTATAATTTTATTTTCCTCGTGTACATGTATGCTTTCCTAATGCTTTTTCCAACTTTAATTTTAAATGTGTGTTAACAGCATAATATAATTTCTTATTTTGAATTTTGAATACAATACAAAGAGTTGAGTAGATAAATGTGAATGTATTAACTTTTTATATTGTATATTGTCCTACATATTATCTTAAACATCCTATAATATGAAATAAATACATGATGAAAGTGCATAGGTTAAGTAAGGCAATACTGTATAATGCATATCTATTTAGTAGATAAAATAAATGCGTGTCATGAATGATCATATACAAATTTGAATTTGTAAACCGTCCTGTTTTTATTATTTATTGTCAATTTTTTGTTTCAGGAAATATTTGATGATTAATAAATTCAAGGCAGTTGGCTTAATTTAATTTTTAAGGTATATATGCATTCTACTGTAAGGAAAAATCCTCAACATCAGAATTTTTGCATGTTATTATATGAACTAAATTATATGATTTATTTAAAGTCACCCATCAGAATGCACGTACATCAAATGTGGAATTGGTAATTAATTTTCATGACATTAGCTATATTAAATGCATTGCCTCTTCTGAAAGATAAGACTCATCAGCTATAATCCATAAAGTCATATTTGAATCATGGAATTTCCTATTTTGCTATATTATTTTTATTATATTCATTAACTAGATGTTTTATTTAAGGTTAAGATAAACTACTTGAATTTTGTAACTCTTTCTGAAGACAACACTATATCTTAATCAATTTATATCTTAATCAAACAATATTATTTGTTTCTTTGAAAATAATATTCACATAAGTCAGTTATAAACATACAAATATGTATATGTCTGTTCAATTAAAATTATTAGTATTACTCTTGTACAGTATTATATTGTCATATGACTTTTTAATTGAAGTATAATTTAAGCCGTAATAGATTTAAAAACCTTACAGAGTTTCAACCATGATTTAACTTGCAAATGTTTGAGAAAAATAAATCTTTTGTTATTTTACTTAAATCGTAGGGGAAAAAGTCTTTCTCTGATTTCCATTCCTGTGTTTATAATTAATGATAGTAAGATGATAATTCATAGAATAAATAAAGCTCTATTGATATCCTTGTGTCTCTTCCCAGATATCCATGGAAGATTATGATTACTACATAATGGTCAACATAATTCCCTGTTAGTTTCAATTTTACAAATATAATTTTGTTAAGTCTGTGAAAACTTTCCTAATTGTATGCTATACCTGGACTCATGCATACAGAACTAAATTATATTTAAGTGTATAAAATATAATTTTTTCTAACCACCTTTAAGAGGAAGGAGGAGGACTCAATAATAAAATATGCAAATATGTTAAATGCAAAAATTGACTTACATATAAGTTGCATATTTTTACATTATATAATATATAAATATATACTATACATTTATATATGACATACCAAAATATATAATATACATTTGTATCATATATGAAATGTATATTATATATGAGATATAGATAATATGTAGATATATAGATAATATATCTCATATATAATATACATTTCATATACGATATAAATGTATATTATATATTGGTATATAATATATAAATGAATATTATATATAAGAAAAATAGAAATTCTTATCATATATGTGTTCATATTTATACCATATTCTATATTTTGAGCATTTTATAATCTGAAGTAGCAATTGATGTCAAAGATATATCATTATTCTCACTTTACTGATGAAAATATGGCAATATAAAGCAGAAAGAATAAAAGAGTGAACCAATTCAGAGGAAAGTTATGTCTTAGCCTGTCTTTTTCTCATTTTTTTGGTTTCCACATATTCAAGCAGTAAAATGAATCATACATAGAAATTTACTGCTTGAAAGAAAATGTTTAAGGAAAACACAACATGCTGGGCATGGTGGCTCACGCCTGTAATCCCAGCCCTTTGGGAGGCAGAGTCGAGAGGATTTCTTAAGCCCAGGGGTTCGAGACCAGCCTGGACAACTTGGTGAGACCTTGTTTCTACAAGAAATCAAAAAATTATCTGTGTGTGGGTGGTGTGCACCAGTAGTTCCAGCTATTTGGAAGACTGAGATGGAAGGATCATCTGAGCCCAGGAGGTTGAAGCTGCAGCGGCAATGAGCACATCACTGCACTCCAGCCTGGGTGACAGAGTGAGACTCTGACTCAAAAAAAGTCCCCCAAAACAAAACAAAACAAAAGAAAAATTGGTTGCTCTAGGCATTTCTGTAAATATTTTTCTTTAAACTCAATCCTTGCATGATGATTATTTCTTCTTTCCCAAATGTAATTATCCTTATTGGCTATGCCATGTGTTTGGCAGTTCAGATCTAAGGGAAGACTGAAAGAGCATAAAAGCAACAACTTGGAAATCCTGACAATACGACATTAGTTGTGAGACCTTAGGCATGTTACTAGACTTCCTGGTCTCATTCAGAGCATGTGGTGTCTTTCCCTTATTTACGGATTCACTTTCTGCAGTTTCAGTTACTTATGGTCTACATAGTCCGAAAATATTAAATCAAAAACTCCAGAAACAAACAATTCATAAGTTTTAAATTGTGTGCCGTTCTGAGTACTGATAAAATCTCACACCATCCTGCTTTATCTCACTGGGAAGATGAATGTCCAGTTTATCCACTCTGTTTATACTGCCCAGATGTTAGTCGCTGCCATCATGTGCTTCTAACATCCAACCATCCATATCACCATGGTGGATGATTCAGGATCACCCAAAGGAGATGGTTCTCCTGACACATTCTTGGAAGGTCAATAGTAGCCTAATGTGACAATGCCTATCTTATTCACGTTACTTAATCTCATCATGTAGGCATTTTACCATCTCACATCATCACAAATAGAAAAATGAGTACACTATAAGAAGATATTTTGGTATTAGGAACAAGAAAGAGGTCATATTCAGGTAACCAATATTCACATAACTCACATTACATTATGTTGTTTTAATTGTTCTATTTTATGATTAGTTATTGCTGTAATCTCCGACTGTGCCTAATTTATGAATTAATCATTTTATCCTAGGTATGTTTGTCTGAGATTGAATTTTAGACATTGATTTGATACACTGAGGACGGAAGCAAAGATGCAATGAGATTGGAAGGCGGCAATAACACATTTACTATTTCCCTCATATTTCCTACCTTATTTTGATAAAGTCTTTATCCACTCATGGATTCAGGTATTTTTCATATACACTCAATTGTTTCACTGCTGTTGCTATGAAAGTGGTCTGTATAGTTCCAAAGGATATGAGAAGTGACTTGGAGGCAACTTCTGGTAAACATCTTATTTTCATAGTTATTCCAGCTTCAAAACACAAAATCTATCCAAGTTCCTTCAACAGACTTGGTATCTGTAGGGATGCAGCTAAGCTCACAGGGATTTGTTAGGAATATTGAGGTTGGACGTGAGAAGGTGGAATCTTTTCTTCCCTTCTCTGTTCTTACGCCTCTTTCTTCTAAGTCTAATAATTTTTAAATTGTGCTCCACTTTTCCCTACAGACTTGATTCTACTGATGGCTAATAGTTTATGCATAGTCATAGCTCTTAGCTTTCAGCTCAGCTTTCTTTTATCAAAATGCCACATTCTTCATAATTATTTCTTAAAAATTTCAAATGAGAACATGATTATTTATCGATTCTTAGGTACTATAGGACAATTTCTTGCAAGTACAATGATTGTGGGTAAGATATTGCAAAAGGTTTATATACAGGTCAGCCAATATTTACTGGACTTTTATCATCCTGTCATGAATATATCTTGTACCTCTGTTCTTAGGTCATTTGTAAATTGCACCTGCATGCTTGTTTTAAGGTTATAAAAAACAAAAGCTAGACCTACTTCTTTTATATATTGGAATTCATAGTTTATTTTTTAAATTTTCCTCAAAACTAGGGACTCAAATGTATGTTGATAGGAAAAAATTACATTAAGTTGTACATATTAAATGTATGTCTTTAAAACATGAATACACTCAAATCTTAGTTTTACTTTACATTATATAAAACTAGATAAGCAATATTATTAGGTAATTATCATGAGGATTGAAAAAAAATCAAATAAGAACAATGACACTAAAATTATACAATTTCTTCTAGAAGTATGTCTTAAGCTGTTTGAAAAATTTCCCAAGATTGAGATTTTAATTTGCTTGTTTATTCAAGTAAGTTTGTATATACTAACCTTCATAGCCTGATCTGTATACATGATACAGAAAAACATATGTGCTTTTTTTGTATTCATGTATTCTGAAGTGTATGTTCATTGATGTTGTCAATAAATAGAATTTATACAAGATCTCTTTATATAAAAAGAGATCAAATACTTTGCATTGTATTTCTAAACAGATCAAAGTAACTTATGCTATGTCTAGATAGGAAAAGTAAAACTATGAAAAAATATAATATAGTTTAAATATCTTGTGACTATGAAAAATGCATTTTTATTGATTTTAATTTTTTTATTTTTATAGATATTTCTCTGAATAGGAACACTTTCATAACCATTCTTTGTAGTTTTTATAGAAAATCTGAAAGGTAAGTTCATTTTGTCCTCGTACTTCGTTTTAACTACAGTAAAGTATCATGTTTTGCACATTCTGGTTGCTAAATACTTTGGGAAAAATGAATGAATGTTTTACTGTAAGGTTCAATTGAGTAAAAATATGATTTATAATAAAATGTATAACATATGACAAAATCAATAGTTTCTGAAATTTTATTTTTCAGAAGATAATCATCTGAAGCAAAAAGTTACAGATATTTGCATTTTTCAAAACAAAACTTGGTCAAGTATTACAAATATTGCTAAATAAAGGAAAAGTTTAGTAAATAAAATGATAATTTTAAGGGTATACATGAAAATTTATTAATTAGTTCAAACTTACTCAATACATATTTATGGGATATCTGTTTTATATCAACTACTCATTTGAATACTGAATGTAGAGCAACAATGAAAATTAAAATTCTCTGATCTAGTGGAGCACATATTTTTGACAGTAAAAGCAACAATAGCAAAATATGAATACACCCACAAACCCACACACACACATGCACGCACACACACTATGAGTGGTGATGGATGCTTTGTAGTAAAAGAATAGACCAATACAATAATGAATGAAAAGCATAGCAATTTTAGATGGAGAAGCTGTCATTTGTCAAAGACACAATGGAAATGAAAAAAAAAACACTACAGGGATATGCAAAGTATTGAATGTTGAGTTACAAAAAATTTCACCTACCAGGATAACTTGCCCAAGCAAACCAAGTTGATGAAACCATTGCAGTAAAGGAGAGATTCAGAATGGGGAGCACCTTATAAGGTCAGGAGAGAGGTGATGGTTGCAATTGTCTGAGTGAGCAAAGTGGAGACCAGTAGAACTTCCCAGTGAAATCACAGTCAGACTGCTAACACATCAAAACATGAACCAAATATATTGTCATTGTTTTACATATTGGGGTGCTTATAACACAGTGTTAGATACATAATCAACAAGAACTAGAAAAGATTAATTACTGATAACTAAACGAGTTAAACTGTGCTATAGGCAAAATCACTTTTTAGCATTTTATCTTTATTTTCATGATTTAGTACTCAATAATATTATACAGCTATACTGAACAATTGATGTAAGAAGATTGTCATATTTCTATATAACCATCCCCTTTGTGATTCTTCATCATTAGATCTTTCAATCTTTGTTTTATTTCATTTACCAGTATATCAAATTCATTTTGAAAGGTTTAAATTAAACATAAAGGAATAAGTCAAATTAAGGGTAATCAAATATGTGTGCATATAATTCAAATTTTTAATGCTTATAAACAATATTATTTAAAATTTAAAATGTGTATAGACTCATCTTACAAAATCTTGAATATATTTAAAATATGTTGCCATAAAAAATTATCAGCACAGTAGTGTTAAAATAACTTGGTCTTAAAACCAATATCAAGACAAATGCAGATATAGAATTTTCATTATATTTAACTTTATATGTTGTTTACAAGGTTCCTATGAATATATTATCCACATGAACTGAAAGTAAACCAATGCTCAGGCAGGAAAGTTAAGAAGGATATAGCAATATAAAACTTATATGTGCTTGTTTGTTTAGTCAGAAAAACGTACATCCTGGAAAGGCAAGTGTCTGAGCTAAATTTGTTCAGTAGCTACAAGCTTCTGCAAAGCCAAAGAAACCATTGAGAGAACGGGGAAACAACCCACAGACTGGGAAAAAAAAATTGGCAACTGTATATCTGACAAAAGCCTAACATCTAAGATCTACAAGGAACTCAAAGGTGCCGAAAAGGAAAAAAAAAAGTGGGCAAAAGATGAATAGACACTTCTCAAAAGAAGACACACAAGCAGCCAACAGACACATGAAAACATGCTCAGCCTCACTAGTCATCAAAGAAATGCAAATTAAAACCACACTGAGATACCACCTAACTCCAGTCAGGATGGTCATCCTCAATAACTCAAAAAACAACAGATGCTGGAGAGGATGCATTTAAAAGAGAACACTTCTATACTGTTGGTGGGAGTGTAAACTAGTACAGTACTGGAAAACAGTGTGGCGATTCATAAAAGATCTAACAATTGATCTCCCAAATGACCCCACAATTCCCCTACTGGGAATATACACGGAGGCATTCAAATCACTCTATGGAAAAGATACCCACACATGCATGTTTATGGCAGCATTATTCACAATAGCAAAAACATGGAGCCAACCGTGCTGCTCATACAAAGAGTACTGGATAAAAAAATGTAGTATATATACGTGATGGATTATTATGCAGCCATAAGGAAGGACAAAATTATAAACTTTGCAGCAACTTGAATGGTCTTAGAGGCTATAGTATTGAACAATCTATCACAGAAACAAAGAACCGAGTATCCCATGCTCTCACACATAAGCATTCCTTGAACAGCTATCATAAAGTTATAAGAAAGGGATTGGCATTATTGGGAAACTGTCAGGGGAGGGTGAGAGCAGGATCGACAGTAGTGGGAAACTGCCAGGGGATGGGTGGGGGGGACACACCTCAGCAACAAGGGTACCTGCATAATGAATATTTGTATACCAAACCTGAATTGTATCCCACATATTCAAAATAAAAATTTAAAAAAAGATTTTGTTTATGAGGTGCTTAAATAATATTCAAGAGTTACAATTAAATGTAGGCCACTATATTTTCATAGAAATGACTACTTACTAATTAAGTAACAATGAGGAATGGAAATATAGTTAAAAGGAGCAAAAGGGAAAGCTAGTAAGATTTTGAAGAGAGTCACTAAGAATAGCTTAATTAAAGCACTAAAAATTTTATTTAGAAGGAAGGATGATAATAGATTTGATTGAAGAAAAAATTGAAACGGGGAAAGTAGGTCAATGGTGAATTTTCCATCTGTCCAATTCTAAATGATTTTGGTTAATTACATACTTTCTTCTTCCCGTTTGTCCTCTTTTATTCTCTTATAACTTTCTCCTTTAGGTGCTTTAGCATATTAGTCTACTTTTTTATTAATTTTTTCACAACTTGAGTGGCCCAAAAAATAACCATAAAAATAAGCAAGTTAAATTGAGAAAGAAATACTAGCAAACCAACCAAGCATATTTACTAAGCTTCTCCTATGTATCAAGAAATGTATGAGTCACTGGAGAGAGTAGCAGGCTTGATTCCTATCCTTAAGAAAAATCTAGCATAAGTTAGTAATGGTAAAACTATCTTTTACATGTTGTTCACTTATTTCCTCTACCCACCAACATTTTATTAGCTAAACACTAAAAAATGGGGGAAAAAATTGGTATTTTATTCATGGATTGCTAGTAAACAAATGCAAAGTTAAAAATAAAGTGAAAAAGAAAGAATGTAGTTAGAACTATATTTGATGGTTCTAAAAAAATACTGCTAAACATAAAAGAAATAAAACTATATTCAGAATATATTTGAGCAATAAATAAGCAATATGATGAAAGCAAAACTGAAGGTTAAAGAATGGAATTTTAAAATTTATACAACTGCCTGAGTGTTATGTAGACAACTGTGAGTAACCCTAAATGGTAAATTACTTGTAGGTCTTAATATAAGGCTCAGAAATCAGCACAGACCTAAGGCTTCCTGGTGGGAATCAATAACAACATTTGAGTGTTTAGTAAGAGACAGCTCTAGACTGGGTGTGATGGCTCACACCTATATAATCCAAGCACTTTGGGAGACTGAGATAAGAGGACTGCCTGAGCCCATGGATTTGAGACCAGCCTGGGCAACTGGGCAAGACCTCATCTCTACAATAAATAAATAACAACAACAACAACAAAAAATCAGCCGGGCATGGTGGTGCATGCCTGTAATTCCAGCTACTTGGAAGGCTGGGGTGAAAGGATCACCTGAGCCCAGGAGGTCGAGGCCGTGGTGACCATGAGCATACCACTGCACTCCAACCTGGGCAACAGAGTGAGACTCCAACTCAAAAAAAAAAAAAAAAAAAAAAGAGAGAGATTGAGCTCTAGGTGATAATTTTCTCTAGAAATCTAGGACTGCAAATATATGAACATTTTCCCATAAAAGAAGTGCGGGGTAATCCAAGAAAGGAATTTAGCAATCGATACTTAGAGAAGGAGAGCGGGAGCATGTTAGAATAAGTCTTTGTTTTCTCATTTTGAAGAAGACTTCAGATTAGTAGCTACAATTCTATTTGTTAATTAAAGTTTATTTTGTGTATATATCTTAAACTTCTAGATGATTTGCCCCACAGCTCATAAGTAGTGAAGCATTTTTTGTCAATCTTCACTAAGATACCCATGAATGTTGGCTATCTAAGTAGATTTACCACCAGAGGAGAGAGAAAAAGAGTAGCAGGGAGAGGCCTATTTATTTTAATTCAACAGGCAGAAAATGAAATAGTGGTAAAACTGTCCTTCTGAGTACTCTGAATTCTTATCCAGGGCAGGTCTTTCTCAAGGGTTGAATGATCACCTTTAGTCTGAAATAGTTTGTCAATAGATGCCATTTAGCAACTCCGTTTGCTTGTTCCTTTAATTTTTAATGTTTCTGAGTGGGAGTCTCGCTCTGTTGCTCAGGCTGGAGTGCAGTGGCACAATCACAAAGCCTCAAACTGTTAGTCTCAGTGATCCTCCCACTTCAGTTTCCCGAGTGGCTTTGACTACAGGTGTGTGCCACCAGGACCAGTTGATTATTTTTTTTGTAGAGACAAGATCTTGCTATGTTGCCCAACTGGTCTAAAAGTCTTGGGCTCAAGCAACCGTCCTGCCTCAGCCTCTCAAAGTGTTGGGATTACAGTCCTGAAACACCGTGTCCGGCCAGCAACTTCTTTTAGATCATGGTATAACTTACCATACCTTTGTCTTTAGTTGCTCGTTGGTAGGTAAGGTGAGGTAAATGAAATTAGCCATGTGTTGTCCCATAGAGATCAATTGTCTCATAGTTTACCTGTTCTCAGTCAGCATCTTCTCACCAATAATAGGGGCCTGTTCATGCCGTCTGGATAACCTCTCCCAGTGTGGAAAATCAGAAAAATGAATACATTGGTTGACTCATTCATACAACTTGCTTAGAAAATTAGAGGTCAGATTGTTACTGGCTCAGTCACTGTATTCTCCATTTTTCAATGAGTCAAATCACCAAAAAACAGCTTTAATTTGGGGAATATTTTCCTTTTAATCATTCTCTGTCTATTAAATTTGCAGAAATTTTAAAACATCATGAAATAAAACCCAATGCTAGAAAAACATTATTTAATAAAGCACCTAGTATAGTATTAAGAACCCAGGAGAAATGTGCATATGTTTAGCTGAACTTGTTAATTTAAAAGTGAAGGCGGTATTCTGAAGTTGAAATAAAAATCGGCAAGACAAAATATGTTTGGGGCTATCTAAGACTTGAGCAAGTTTGTATTATAAGAGCATCATACTAGAGGGAGCGGCAAAAACCTCAGAATTTATTCATTTAAAAAAATGCACATACTGATTCTTGCATGTTTAAACTTCAGTGACCTTCAAAGTATTCTCCATTTGATGCAATACACATATCAAACATGCTTTCTCCACAGTTCAAAACAGTTTTTAACTCATCAATTTTGATGTCTTCTAGTGCTTCTGCTGCTTTTTGTTTCACCTCTTCCATATGGACAAAATGTTACCCACTGACTTTTTCATCTGAAGAAACCAGTAAACTAACAAAAATGCTCGGGGCGAGATCAGGTGAATAGGGAGGGTGGGGTCTTGGGGTCATACCATTTTTTTTTATTTTGGTCAAAAACTGCTGAACACTCAGCAAGGTGTGGGCAAATGCATTGTCAGGGTCAAAGAATGAGTCATCCATTTGCCACAACTGTCTTTTGTCCAAAACCGTTTCCTGGTTTACTTGAAGTTCTTAGGAAAGAAGTTTGGCAAAGTCTGTTCTACTTCCTTTACCATTTCTCACAAGCTGTTGACCTTGGATAATTTTTAAGCTATCTTAATCTGCTTTCACAGCTCTACTGACAGCTTAATGCTGTGAAAAATTTAGTGATTCTTAAAACTAGCAAGTCAGCCATTACTTGCACTTTTGTAGAATGTTTCAGCTTTTCCTGAAGATCTTCATGTGTTATGATGGCTTTCTTTTTCATTGTGAAATAGCTTGCTGCTGATTACTTCATGTATATCCAGCTGGGAAGCATCTCATATGAAGGAACGTGACTTTCACATTAAAACTGACATCATTTCCCATATGACAATTTTGTGTGAGTCAGTTCTCACTAAAGAACCACATGTTGTAGAAGAATATATAAAATCGAGTTTGAAATTCTTTTGAGATGAGTGGTTAAGACATATGGGTCTGGAGTTCAGAGGAAGTAGCTGAACTAAAGATATAAATGCTTATTATCTGAGCATGGTTAGTTATTGAAGTCCTGCTTGCAAATGAGATTATACATGCATGAAGAGAATATGCAGTGAAAAAACAGAGCCTAGAACTGAACTGGAAGAAACTTCACAATTTTATAACCATATACTTGAAAACAAAGTAGAAAAGGAGTGACCAGAAAGTCTAGAGAAAAGCAGGCAAATAACTGACTGAAGCAAAGGAAGACTTAAACCAAAATTCAAATATTCTCAATTAATTATCATATTTCTTTCTTATGCTACCTCAAGAATAATGGCAAAAAGTTAAAGTGAAATTAAAACAACCTTGGAAAAAGCACTAATATATGAACATGCTCATAAAGTTCTTCTATACTGAAATGTTTAGGAATTTAAAACATAACATGCTTATTCCTCGTGTGTGTGTTTGTGCCTGTGTGTGTGTGCATTTTTATACAAGGTTTGTGCGCATATTGTTTTTTTTTTCCCCTTTAATCTCTTCTAAGGAAGTGATGGGAAAAAGTGACTCATGTGCAGATTAGTAAGAACATCTTGTGTATGTGTTAACTCTGTGAAAAAGGGTAGAAAGGAACTTTTACAAAGTACTGTATACACAAAAGAATCCAACAGGTACACCAAAGAAAAATGACATCCCTATCTCCGCTTACAATGACACGCAGGAGTTGAAAGGAACAAAGAAGCACATCAGTAACGACTCAAAAGTTAGTGTAAAAATTCAAAGACACGCACTGCTACCAAGAAGCCAAGAGCCACTACTGAGGAAATGGAGTCTGGTAGTTGGAAGATAGCAACTATGATAAATGAGAAGGAACAAGAGGGCCAAACAGAAGGAGGGTACATTGTGAACTTTTTACTTTCTGATAAAACAGGTACATACAGAGAAAGGCAATACATGAAAAAATACTAAGAAATCATTTTTTAAAGTACTTCCTGTGTAGTAGAAGTAACTAAAAGTACAGAGAAAGATTACTCCAAGTTTAAAATAAATCTTATAACCAGATTTAGAACCCGATCTTTGAAAATTAGCTGTACAACTCCCAGCTACTGGGATGACTTGGTTTCACCAGCCTCAGGGTTTTTTGTTGTTTTTTTAAATAATTTTTTTATTGTAAATATGTGGGGTACAATTCAGGTTAGGCACACAGATGTTCATTATGTAGGTACCCTTGCTGATGAGGTGTGACCCCTCCTCCCCTGGCAGTTTCCCCTGCCACTTCTACCCCCACCCTCCCCTAGCAGTTTCCCACTGCTGTCAATCTCCTTCTTATGGTATTACGATAGTTGTTCAAGATCTGCTTATGAGTGAAAACATTTGATACTCAGTTCTTTGTTTCTGTGATAGATCACTCAGTATTATAGACTCTAAGTCCATCCAAGTTGACGCAAAGTTCATAATTTTGTCCTTCTTTATGGCTGCATAATATTCCATTGTGCATATGTGCTACATTTTAAAAATCCAGTCCTCTTTTGATGGGCAGCATGGTTGGTTCTATGTTTTTGCTATTGTGGATAATGCTGCAATAAACATGCATGCGCAGGTATCTTTTTCATAGCAGCCTCAGTTTTTAGAACTAAGACTATTATCAACTCTGTATGATTGTGAACAGATAGGATTTTTCCACTCTCTTACTTTCAGCTGATTCTTACAGTCCCACACTTCAAAGTAATGTGTACTGCTTTGAACACAATTCCACCCAGGACCTTGTCTGCACAAATGAAAGAATGAAAGGGTGAAAGGGGGTGAGGACAGATATTCCAACCTTCTTCAAAGGGCCTCCCGGTCCTTTTCCAAAACTGATTGCACATTATTGACAAGTTTATACTGTTATACTTTTCCTTCATGCCTCCACCAATTGAATAGTTTATACTTCCATTCACATTGGGATGTATATATTTTTAACATACTTTGTTTAAAATTCTTCTCTAAGTCATACAGTTTAAAGACTGAATCATTGCATGTTTTATAGCAGGTAGAGCACCTTTGGGGGTGGGCTGCTTATTATTTAAAGTAGGCTTCATCAGAACCTTTCTACTGGGCTTGTTCTATTCATGATAAAATTATTGAATAGATTGAACTTGACAGGCTGTAATGCAGAAAGTGGTTTTATTTCTTTGTATCAGTGGCTTTAAAATATGCTGTCAGATCTCCCTGTCTTACACTAGGGCACTGTTTCATGCAAATTCTAGAATGCTTTTTGTTCACTGTTAAGAAACAGTTTATTGTCTGTATGATTTCAACAATTACATCTCTTATTCAATTAAATAATTTTTGTCTTACTGCACAAACTTAGGTAGACCTGTCCAACACTTGGCAGACGACAGTATGAGAAGTTCAGTAGACAGTAAGGAAAAATAGTGATGTTTTACGTAGGTAGTGGTATCTTACTCTGGCTTCTGGAATCTCTTTCTGGCAGAGTTTCATGTGTTTGTTTTTTCCCAAAACACACCAGGTACTGTTGTTGGTATTTTGTAGAGGAATGGTGTTTAATATTACTCTGTTTTCTAAATGAATGATAGTGCATGGTTTAGAACTCCCTCTTCAAATCTTGCATCTAATGGACTATCTTTTCCTAACTTGTTTTATTGGAGTCACTTGTTTTTGGTGTCACCCAAGACTGCAGAGCTCTCACCCAGATTTCCTTCATGATGACTCTCAGTTCAACTCCCTGTCACATACATATATGAGGAAAGACCCCCCGATACACACACAAAAAAGGAATTATCTTTTGGAGGATGGGTCTCTTGTAGTATAAGCTTCCCCAACTAAGTTAGTGTTATAGGAACCCATTGGCATCAGTGTATCAGCTAGGATTGTTGTGAGAGGCTACATTCAGCTTCAGTGAATATTTTTTTGGGGGGAGGAGATTCTTTCAACATGCTTGCCCATTTCATGAGGGGTGATTTATACAAAAAATGTGTGGTAGTGAAATTTTACTTTCTGAGTGTTCAGCAGTTTTTGCCTAAAAATGGCACACCCCTATGCCCTACCATCCCTATTTGATATCACCCTGAGATAATTTTTTTACTTGTTTCTCTAGATGAAAAAATTCCTCAAAGGGAAATGTTTTACCAGCATGGAAGAGGTGAAACAAAAAACAGCAGAGGCACTAAAAGGCATCAAAATTGATGAGTTCAAAAACTGTTTTGAACAGTAGAAAAAGCATCTTGATAGGTATATTGCATCAAACAGAAAGTTCTTTGAAGGTGACTGAAGTGCAAACATGTAAGAAGCAATACGCAATTTTTCGTAAGTAAATTCTGAGTTTTTTGGGGTCCCTCATATATAACCCAGCCAAAGCTGAGAAGAGCATGTTGATCACAGTTCTCACACTGGAGATAGATATAACAATTTACTTGCCTTAGATTTCCACTGAAGAGTGCCAGATAACACTCTGTGCTACTTAAAGACGAAGAGATACATATAATGACTGAGTAGGTCTCATGACGTCATTTGATTTGAAATGGTTGTAGGTATGATGGGAATGGAAGCACAGCACAGAGACAACTCTCTTAGCTAGTTCTCAATCAATCCAAGCCTCAAACTTTCTTCTAGATTGTCACTTTGGGTGAGAATGAACTACACTTCCACTCCTTCAGAAAGATCTCTATTTGAAATTTTGGTGAAATTTGTCATCTATTTTCCCCAGGTTTGCATTCCAATCCAAAATTGAGAAAATAATAAGCTTTAAAAAATTCCATTATATGTTTAAGAATTAATTTTTAAGCATTCAATCAGAAAAAGTTTTTGATGCTAAAAAATATTAGTTATTAAAACAGTATAATATAAAGTCTTATGATTGGAAAAAAAAGAATGACATAGAGCTAATTATTCTAGATAGAGGGATTATTATTTGGAGGTAAAATTAACTGATTTGATTATTAAAAGATCACCTAAATATTCAGCTCATTAGTTTGTTAATCTAAATAATAATGCCTTATGAAGTAAAAATTAAGAAAAAACAGAAAAGATTTTTCAAATTTTAATATATAATTTATCTTGAATATTTGAACTTAATATTTAATATTAGAATAGTTCCTTACCAAATTGTGTTTTATTAAATGAAGAGACTATACATATTATTTAAATAATTGACATTAATATCATTACTCTCTTAGTGGTATTTAAAAATTATGATATCCTGAAAACTCTGTGAAACAATGATTCCAAATAGAATATTCTTTGTATACTGAAAAGTAATGTACTATTTCAAAAACAGGAGGACATTGCTATTAAATACCAGGGAAATTGTATCAGGTACTATACTTCTGATATTCAATAACAGTCACAGCTTGATATTGTAGAATCTGCACAAAATCAGTTTATCATGCCGCAAAAGCTGTTCAGAAAAATCTAAGTACTTCACGTTTTACTTTGTTGAACTATACCTTATACAGCTACCGGCATGGGGTAATGAGCACTCCACTTTTCCATCAAATCTAGATCTACCTAATGTAGTGCAGAAAATAGAATTTTTAATCAACAAACATGCTAATATCAGAAGTGAAGTAGGGAAATGTGGGAGTAACTAACCACTGCAGACCAAATGTAGTCTAATAATAATAATGCAGACTTTGAATGAAACATAAATGCACCTATAGAAAAAAATCCATGATCCCTTTCAGATTCTCTATTTAAATTTATTATACATATGTGTTCCTTAAAATTTTATCACATTTAAGATGAAAGCACAAATATATCCTTAGAAGAAAGTCACAGAAATATATATGTATTTTAAAAAATAAATATTCTCAATTAAAAAAACAAATAGATAAGGGTAAAACAGTTGATGATTAGATTCTATTTTATTTTATTTTTTTGTAGATATAGATGACTTTACTAATTTTTGATGGAATAATTTATTAGTACATAGGGTAAATAAAAAATTTCTAATCTCCATTTTAGATTTTAAGGTAATTTTCATTAGGATTATTTTCCAAGCTTGGGGATAAACAAGAAGGAAATATGTTTTAACATGTTTTTAGTTAATTAGAAATTCCAAAATGCTAATTTTTATTGGTAATCGATATATATGTATATATTTGTGTGCAGAAGACAATGCCATTTTTATGGATTATTAAGAAGACATTTGACTTGACGATCTCAGAGTATTTCCAATCTCCTTTCAACTGTCAATTGCCTGACATTTGATAGATAACAGTATTCTCATTGCCTTTACTCTTCAATGAATGTGCTTATTGAGAGAATACTCTTGTCTGATGTATTGTTACTTGAAAATTCTGCTGCAGGCCATAAATCATTTTTATATATACTTTCCTGATGTGCTAAGCTAGACAACAGCATGAGTTTCCAAGAAAGATTTCCACAATTTATGCCAATAGCTTAATAATGACAAACTTAAGAAGCATGTTCCACTCTATGAATATGGTTCCTGGCCTTACTTAGATCCTTTTTTTTTTTTTTTAATTTTTATTATAAAGATGGGGGATACATGTCAGGGTTAGGTATATGAACATTGATCATGCAGGTACCCTAGATGATGAAGTATGCCCCTCCCTCCCCTAGCAGTTTCCCTCAACTGCCAATCCCACCCCCCCAACAGTTTTCCACTACTGCCAATCACTTTCTTATAGCATTGTAATTGTTTAAGATCAGCTTATGAGTGAAAACATATGGAACTCTGTTCTTTTTTTCTGTGATAAATCACTGAGTATGATCTACTCTGAATCCATACAAGTTGCTGCAAAGTCCATATATCTGTCCTTCTTGATGACTGCATAATATTCCACTGGGTATGTGGACTACATTTTAAAAATCCAGTCCAGCTTTGATGGGCAACACTGTTGGTTCCATATTTTTGCTATTGTGAATAGAGCTGCAACAAACATATGTGTGCAGGTATCTTTTTTGTAGAATGATTTGAGTTCCTCGTGTATAATCCCATAGGGGAATTGCTGGGTCATATGGAAAATCAATTTCTAGTTTTTTCAGGAATCGCCACACTGTCTTCCAAAGAGGTTGTACTAGTCTGCATTCCCACCAGCAGTGTAGAAGCGTTCCTTTTTGTCCACATCCTCTCCAGCATCTGTTGTTGTTTGTTTATTAATGATGACTATTCTTACAAGGTTTAGGTGGTATCTCAAAGTGGTTTTGATTTGCACTTCTCTGATGATGAGTGAGGCTGAGCACTTTTTCATGTGTCTGTTGGCTGCCCGTATATCTTCTTTTGAGAAGTGTCTATTCATGCCTTTTACTCACTTTTTAAAGGGGCTGTTTTTTGTTTTTTTTTTTTACTTTTGGCGCATTTGAGTTCCTTGTGGGTCCTAGATGTTAGGCCTTTGTTGGACATACAGTTGGCAAATATTTTTTCCCATTCTGTGGGTTGTTTCTCTGCTCTCTTAAAGGTTTCTTTTGCTTTGCAGAAGCTCATTAATTTGATGAGGTCCCACATGTCTATCTTATTTCTTAACATATTGGCCTTTAGGGTTCTGAATAGGATTTGGTTCCCAGTTCCAATATCCATAATGGTGTCTCCTGCGCTTTCTAAGATTCTTATAGTTTGAGGTTTTACGTTTAGGTCTTTGATCCATTTAGAGTTAATCTTTGTGTACGATGATAGCTAGGGGTCCTGTTTCAGTCTTCTGCATGTGGTCAGCCAGTTTTCCCAGCACCTTATACTGAATAGGTTCTCCTCTACCCAGTGGTTATTGTTGGAGGCTTTGTCAAAGATGAGTTGGTTGAGGAATTGAGGCTTTTCTTCCAGAATCTCTATCCTGTTCCATTGGTATGTGCCTATTCTTGTACCAATACCAGGCTGTTTTGACTGCTGTAGCCTTCTAGTACAGTTTGAAGCCTGGAAGTGTGATACCTCCTGCTTTGTTTCTTTTGCTAAGGATTGTTTTGGCTATTTGTGGTCATTTATGTTTCCATATGAATTTCTGTATTGTCATTTATGGGTCTGAGAAGAATAATGTTGGTAACTTAATGGGTATTGAGTTGAATCTCTAGATTGCCTTTGGTAGGATGGATATCTTAACGATGTTGATTCTTCCTATCCATGGGTATGGAATATTTTTCCATTTGTTTGTGTCTTTTTGGACTTCTTTAAGCAGTGTTTTGTAATGTTCATTGTAAAGGTCTTTCGCTTCTCTGGTTAGGAAGATGCTGAGCTATTTCTTTTTTTTTTCCTCTTTTTTTGGTGGCTATTGTGAATGGGATTGTGCTTTTTATTTGTGTCACTGCCTGCTTGTTGTTGGTGTAGAGGAATGCAACTGTCTTTTGCACATTTATTTTGTACCCTGAGACCTTCCTAAGGCCCTTTATCAATGCAAGCAGGTTTTTACAAATTCTCTTGGATTTTCAAGGTATAGGATCATATCATCGGCAAAGAGGGATAAATTGACTTCCTCTTTTCCTATTTGGATACCCCTGATTTCCTCCTCTTGTCTCATTGCCTATGCTAGGACTTCCAAAGTAATATTGAACAAGAGGGGTGAGAGTGAGCATCCTTGTCTTGTTCTAGTTTTCAGGGGAAATGTTTCTAGTTTCTGTCCATTTAGTAGCATGTTAGCTGTGGGTTTGTCATAGATGGTGCTTACTACTTTGAGGTATGTTCCTTCCATACCTAGGTGTTTAAGGGTTTTTATCAAGAAGGAATGCTGGATTTTATGAAAAGCTTTCTCTAAATCTAAAGAGATAATGATATGGTTCTTGTTTTCATATCTGTTAATGTATTTAATGACATTTATGGTCTTGCGAATGTTGAACCAGCACTACATCCTGGGGATGAAGCCTACTTGGTCATGGTGGATGATTTTTGAGATGTGTTTTTGGATCAATTTGCTAGAATCTTATTGAGGATTTTGCATCTATATTCATAAGGGATAGTGACCTGTAGTTCTCCTTCTTTGTTGGATCTTTACCCAGTTTGGGTATCAGTGTAATGCTAGTTTTGCAAAATGACTTGGGGAGAATTCCATCTCTCTCCATTGCCTGAAATACTTTCAGTAGGATTGGTATCAGCTCCTCCTTGTCCATTTTGTAGCATTCTACTGGAAAGTCATTCGGTCCAGGACATTTTTTGGTAGGTAGTTTTTGTATGACAGTGTGAATTTGCTGGGTTGTTATTGATCTATTTAGTGTGTCAATGTCTTCTTGTTTTAACATGGGGGGTTGTGTGATGTCAGAAAATTCTCCATTTCATCTAGGTTATCAAGTTTGTTTCCATATAGGTGTACATAGTAATCTCTGATAATCCTTTGTATTTCTTCAGGGTCAGTTGTGCTTTGATCTTTTGTATTTCTGATTGTGCTTATTTGGGCTTTTTCTCTCTTTTTCTTGGTCATTCTGGCTAGGGGTCTATCAATCTTTTTAATTCTTTCAAAGAACGAGCTTTTTGTTTTGTTGATGTTTTCTATGGTTTTTGACTTCTATGTCCCATATTTGGGGTCTTATTTTTGTGATTTGGATTCTTCTGCTAAAGTTGGGGTTTTGGTGGTCTTCTCTTTCTAGCTCCCTTAGGTGATTTGTTGGGCTCTTCACTTGTGATCTTTCCATTTTCTTGATGTGTGCTCGTGGAGATATACATTCCCCTCTTTAAACTGATTTCATGGCATCCCAGAGATTTTGGTAAGATATTTCTTCATTTTCATTTGTTCCAGGAATCTTTCAATTTCTTCTCTGATTTCAGTGTTGAACCATTCATTGTTCAGCATCATGCTCTTTAGTGTCCATGTCTTTGTGGGCTTTGGGGAAATATTGGTTTTGATATTTTTTTTTATACCACTGTGGTCTGAGAATGTGCATGGCAAGATTTCAACCTTATGGAACTTGTTTATGCTTGATTTATGAATAAGGATGTGATCGTTCTGGAGTATGTTCCATGTGTGATGAGTAGAATGTATATTCTGTGGTTGTTAGGTGGAATAATCTCTAGGTATTCACTAAGTCCATTTGGTCAAGTGCTACATTTAGGGTCTGGATCTTCTTGCTGATTTTTTTACCTCAGTGATCTATCTAGGGCTGTCAGTGGGGTATTCAAGTCCGCTGCTATAATAGTGTTAGAGTCAATATAATATTTTTGTTTATTTAGGAGTTGCTTTATAAATGCTGGTTCTCCTGCGTTGGGTGCATAGATGTTTAGGATAGATATTTCCTGTTGATAGATTGAATCTTTTATCATTATGTAGTATCCTTTTGCACCTTTTCAAATTTTTGATAGCTTAAAGGTTGTTTTGTCTCATATGAAGACTGCAACTCTTGCCTTCTTTTTTGATGCATTTGCCTGGAAACTTGTTTTCCATCCTTTACCTTTGAGTCTGTATGTGTCCTTTGTAGTGAGATGAATCTCTTGGATGCAGCAAATATTGGGACATGGCTTCTTATCCAGATCACTATTCTGTGTCTTTTCAGTGGTGCATTTAGTCCATTCACCATTATTGGAATGTGATTGCTTATCTCAGGCTTATTATTGGAATGTGATTGCTTATCTCTGTTATGAGGTTCTTATAATATTTCTTCTTTGCTTATTTTCTTCTGGTTTTGGGGTTAATGTATGCGTGTGTTTTCAAGTTTCTTGTTGTACTGTATTCTCTGTTGTTGATTCTGTGCTCTGCTCTTCTCCTGGGAAGTGTATAGTGATTCTATTTTTCCTTTCTTCTGTGCTTAATGCCTTTTTAAGTGTCCCCTGTAGAGCTAGTCTGGAAGCTGCATAATCTCTTAGGGATTGGATGGCTGGGAAGGATTTTAATTCTCCATCACTGATGAAACTGAGTTTGGCTAGACAGGAAATTCTTGGTTTGAAATTGCTTTTCTTTGAGGAATTTGAAAATAGGGCTCCAGTCCCTTCTTGCTTGTAGTGTTTCTGCCAATATATCTGCTGCTATTCTGATTGGTTTTCCCCGATAGGTAGTCTGACCTTTCTCTTTGCTGCCTTCAGGATTTTTTTCTTTTGTGCCTACTTTGTGTAGATGAATTACTATGTGTCTATGGGTTGGTCTTCTCATTTAATGTCTTGTGGGAGTTCTCTGTATCTCTTATGCTTGGCTGGTCAAATGTCTGGCAAGATGGGGAAAGTTTTCTTGGATTACCTCCTGGAATACTTATTCCAAGTTGTTCTCATTTTCCCTTTTTCCTTCTGGGATACCAATCAGGCATAGGTTTGGCCTCTTGATATAATCACACATCTCATGTAGGCTTTATTCTTTCTTTTTGAATCTTCTTTCTATGTTTTTTACAGATTGGGTTAATTCCGTGTTCTAGTCTTCAAGTTCTGAGATTCTTTCTTCAGCTAGATTAATTCTGCTTTCCATTCTTTTCATCTTGTTATTTCTTTCCTGGATGAAATTTTTTATTGCCAGAATCTCTGTTATAAGTTTTTTCAATGTTGCATCTTGTCTTTCTTGAGTCTTGTTCATTCTTTACAACCATTTCTTGATTCCTGTCATATTCTGGGGTCATTCATTGGTGACTTCCCTTATTTGGGCATCAATATCTGATTTCTCAGGAGTTTTGTCTTTGGTAGACTTGGAATTGCCTGAGGTCTTCCTTTGACTTTCCTCATTTGTGACAGATCTCTTGTTTGTTCTTTGGTTCTGTTATTCAGTGTAAGTGGGAGAGGTTTCCCTTCTGATGTTTGCTCAATCCTCTATTCTTCCCTGCATCAGGCTCTGGATTTGTTCTATTTTGAAATAGGATGATGGATGGGAAGCTTTGCTTTCTCTTACAGTTTTTGAAATCTGAGTAAAGTGGGGGATGGGTTGCTAGGAGTCAGATGCTACATGCAAATTAAAATGTTTATTTACTGTCATATGCTTTCCCTGAGATCCACTCTCCACCACCATTCTATATGATGATGAAAAGCAGAAACCAATCAACACTACAAAGCAATCTGCAGTAACAACAAAGCAAGACAAAACAAACCACAACAGTTGATAAACCCCAAGAAAACTGAACACACACACACATGCCTAGTATGAAGTGAATACAGAAGAAAGACAAAAAGATCGAAGGTGGGAGAATAAGAAAAAAAGAAAAAAGAGGAAAAGAAAAAAAGGGGGGATTCAGGTGGAACCCTCACACATATATTGATACACCCCTTAAATTATAAAAAATGAATATAAAAAAATCCTAGATGAACAAAAGAGCAAAATCCAACAACAAAATCAAAAGATGAACACTCAATCATTCACATACACACATAAACAGACAAATAAAAGCAGAAAGAAACAGAGAAAGAAAAGAAAAGAAATTTAGGGAGGGGATGCAGGTCAAAGCCTCACATACACATTCACGCACAAAGGAAAAAGATTTTCAAAATAGATGAACTAACAAACAGCCATTAATTAAAAATTAATTTTTAATTTTAAAATTAAAAAATAATTGAAAATTTGAAAAAAACAAAACAGAACAAAACAAAAAACAAAGACAAAAAGTCCTGTCCTCTTGTGGCTGGCTCTGTAATTGTTCCACTAATCAGATCTCTTCTGCAGAGCCATCTCTTTTACTCTCTCCTCAGGGAACAAACCAGGTAAGGAGGAGGGTTAGTGGAGGTGGGTGGAGCTGCAGTCCTCCCCTCCCACTCTCCGATGGTCAGGAAGATCTCTGTTGGGGATGTATAGGATAGTCTCTTTCCCAGGTATGTACTCTCACAAGGTTGCCCTGGCCAGGCCTATCCTGAAATGGTGTTCTCCTATTGCGACTGATGTCCAGGATCCATCTGGGTTTGTCCCTCTCAGTCGTGGCCCAGTTATGTGGGTCTGACGTTCAGAGGATTGCTGGGGAGGAGGGGGTTTGTGTCAGCCCAAACTCACCACTGATCTCTTTGGAGTACTTCCTCATCCTTTCCTGGTCACACCCTTTGTCCCAAGGCTGGATCAAGGTAGGGGGTGGGAAGTCTGGAACTCAGCACTTGTCTGAAGTTTGTGCTCTCAGGATATTTCCTCTGGACCACAATCCAGCCCTGAGTAGTTGATCTGCCATTCACAAAGATTGGATCTCTGGGCTCCATCCACAGTCCCTTCCAGGGTCTTGTTAGGTCTCTCTCCTATTTCAGTGGTAAGGGAGCACCTGGGGCAATAGTTTGTTATATTGCTTAGGCAACAAGTTGGAGGCTGGGGGAGAAGCTGGGTGGGGCAATGCAAATCTCTGCCTGGAAAATGGCTGCTGTGGGCGGTTCCTCACCAGGCATGTATTCCTCATTCCAGATTCCCTGATGCTCTCTCTCCAATAATCAAATCCTGCGCTCCAGTGAGTCTGGTATGCCAGGCGATTGTGTACGCCTGTGCCAGGTGCTGGGAATCAGCTGGATTCAGCAGGCTTTTCTCAGGCATGTTCCCACAGGTAGCAGACATTTCGGCAGTGATCTTGGGAGCTGAGCTCTAATTTCAGGGTGGTGGGGGCTTGCAGTCATCCTCAGAGGGGGATCCGGGTGCATGCAGCCAAGTATCCCCACCATTGCCCCCCTACTCATGTGGAGAGTCTTTATTTTCACTTGCCTCAAGATTTTTACAGACCTACCTGTTGGCCACCATTTTAAGCTCCGCCTCAAACTTTATTTTAATATTTGTAAGTTAAATCTCAATAATTTACATTGAAAAAGTACTACACCCACAGATTTAGGGGTTCACAGACTCCACAAACTTCTTCTACATATCTACTGAATATTCCTCTTTTTTTCTTCCTCCTCTCCCTCCTCTGTCTTCTTGAGGCAGGGTCTTATTCTTTCACTCAGGATGAAATGCAGGAGAACAATCATGGGTCACCACAGCCTTGGCCTACTAGGCTCAAGTGATCCTCTAGCCTCAGACTCCTGTGTAGCTAGGACTACAGGCACATGCCATCACACTCAGCTATTTATTTATTTATTTTATTTTTATAGAAACAAGGTCTCGCTATGTTGCCAAGGGTGTTCTCATCCTCCTGGGCTCAAGCAATCCTCCTGTTTCTGCATCCCAGCACGTTGGGGTTACAAGTGTCAGTCATTGTGCCTGGCCACACTGCTAAATATCTTTTAATCCAAGTCTGTATAATAAAATATAGTGCTAAATACATTATTAAAAAGTTCAGCTGGATTTTAAAGGGCCACAGAAGGTTCATATTTGCTCTCAGAGAGAATGAGGGGATATATTTTATATAGAATCAAATGTATACAAAATTTTAGTGTTTGCTTATTGTGTAAATTGAGCCCAAATAAAGATAATTCTGGATTTATTTCTAAAGTTTTTATCATAACATAATGAGAAACAGACCCTTTGCATATATTCTCTAATATTCTGATGAATCCTAAAATATAGATATTACATATGTGTACACATGCATACTTATATACACATATGCTTAAAATATTCCTAAGCAGACAGAAAACAAGAGGATTTATTTGTGAAGTTTTCAAGTTGAGAGGAATTATCTAGAGCCTCTATTTTTCTCTGGATCTAAGAGATTATGCCCTCTGTTGTTCAGGGAACTAAATGGTGCTGTATAGAGTGGGAGCTGAGGAAAGTGAGATGGGTTTGCAGGCAGGTCTTAGGAAAATTCTAGGGGAATATGGAAAACAAACAGAGGAGAAGTTTGCATAGTGGCACAGCCAATCCAGCTAAAACTGGAAACCTGTGATGCTTAGTAGCCTGGGAAGAAGGAAGATCAACAGTTGGGTTGAGAAGGAGGCGGGAGTTTGAAGGTCTGTGTCTGAAGGAAAATCAGATAGCAGCTTGTATGAACAGACTCAATACTCCTGACCCTAGGATTCATGTTGGACAGGAAAGGAAGAGCCTCCAGGATAAGGAAGATGATAAACTAGGGAGAAGGGAGATGGTTCAAGGCACAGGTGTCCTGAAGAGGCAAACAAGTGAGTATGTAAGAACTCTGGAGGGAGAGGAAGTTTCAGGAAAGTGTGACATGTTTGGTCATTAAAATCTTTGCCATTCATCGGTGTGCTCTAAGAGACCTGGGCTTTGTCATCCTCTGAGGCTGCAAGTGAGACTGCACTTTCAATTGAATCAGAAACAGAATTGGTGGAAGTGACCCACTTAGTAACTCACCAGACACAGATACGGACCCTGATAGGAAAAAAAAAAAAAAACTACCTAGAAAATTTGCTTTATTGAGATTAACCAGCAATTGAACATAAAGGATAGGAAAGTGAGAAAGACTAAAGAGAGAAGGAAAGTAAGGCATTGTGTTGTTTTTTTTTTGGGGGGGGGGGACATTTAATTTACAATTGCTTTGCCATTTCCATTCTAAATTCTAACTACATCTCTCTAAGTATGTATGTATCTGTTTATCTATCATATATTATCTTTCTATCTTCTATCACCCATTATCTATCATCTTTCAATCTATTTTTAACTGTATCTATCTTTTAATCTATCATCTTTCTATCATCTATCATCTATCTATCAATCTATATATCTATCTTTGTCTATCTATATTTATTGATCTCTATCTATCATCTATCTACCATCTATCTATTTATCATCTATCTATCTATTTATCTATCTCTCTCTCTCTCTATCTATCTATCTATTATTTTACAGTGACAGGAAAGTGGGTCTGCTCCCTTTTGGCTGATTATCTCATCATCTTTACATTAGTTTAGATCACTGTCCAGTTCCTAACAGATTCCGCACCTAACTGTCATTCCAGAGTGAAGCTGTGTTATTTTAAAAACTGAAGATCTGCTTATCTCCGGTACTGAACCTCTGCCCAGGTTTCCTTCATGAACACCAGGACTGATTATAGAAAATAACAGAGTAGAGGCATTTCTCCATGGCCAGTTTCCTGGGGGCTCATGGATTTTATTTTTGTGTTATGCAAATTGCAACCCCAAATAGAATACTATTATGGATGTAAATGTCTAGTTCAAAGGGTTTTTATTTTTGTGTTTAAATAATTAATTGAACACATTAAGAGTATAAAGTGTATGTGTGTGTGTATATGTGTGTGTGTGTGTGTGTGTGTGTGTGTGTGTGTGTGTATGTATCTATCTATCATCTATCTATCTTCTATCTATTTCCATTGAATGAAGAAATGTGAGTAAATTCTGGAGTAACTGTTGTGGATTTTAGAAGAGGTTTGACCATTTTAGTTTGCATTAGGCTGTGTGAAAACAGTGGCCCTCAGCAAAACTTATAATGAATATGAGAGACAGAGCCAAGTGACCCCTGGCTTCTGAAGGTGATTATCTAGGGCTATTTCCTGAAAGTCAGGAGAATTCTAAAGATAAAGTATGATAAAGGAAAGAGACAAAGCTAAGCCATAAGGTTAGTTCTCTGAAGGGCCATATATTCTAACACAGGATCCAAAGACGTACCTGCCCACAGGCTCCAGATAGATCCATTTGTGTCTGAATGAAGGAGCATAGGCTAGTTGATGAGTCTATGGCAAACTGGAAAGCATGAAGCTACCTAAGTGGACAATTACTTCCATGCTTAACTCATTCTTGATACGTGAAAGGGTGAGGGATTCCAAAATAACTTAATTATTAAGAGGGGTTGCAATTAAATTATTTGGTGAAATCTCCAAATATGTAAATTCTATCACATAATGTAAAGGTGTATACTAAAATTGTGTGGGCCATAAAAATGCCTGCAGGTCAGACAGAGCCTTAATGGTATCTTGTTTATGCTCTCTGGTCTGAAGGAAAAAGCATTCCAGTTGGTATTTTGAAGGTCTAGGACCTCTCCCTGAGTGTCTCTGGCCTGCTGTGAAGTGCTATGCAACAACTTCAAGGTTCTTTGCTTTCATTTACATAACAGAACAACACAGTTAATGTCTGACTGCTTACACTTTAGGATTGCTATGAGGGCCACATGAGATAATGTGGAATAGGCTCTGAAAGGTTCAAAATGCTACTGAAAAATATTTTTTATCATTTACAATGGTGATTTACAAATCATGGCAGAGATCTATCACTGAGGAACAAATAATGTATTGTTCCTGGCTTGTCACCTCTGTTTTCAGACTGGAGAATTGTTTATTTTACTGTCTTCATAAGAAACTATCATCACCTTGAAGTGTATAAAATATCACTGGGTAGGCGTGATTTATCATTTGACCAGACCTTAAGAAGTTGTTTGATGTGTTAATTGAACAAGTATTATTTCAGTTGTAAAATTCAGGACTGCTTGGTCCCCTGAAATTTGAGTGATTCTGATATGACTAATATCTTATTGGTTCTATTTGACTTGTAACTAAACTTATTTTTTAGAAAGTATCTTAATCACACAATAGTATTATTAAATAAGTGCTTATGAACTTAGAAATGAAAGATATTTACACAATTAAAAGATCAGCCTGCAGAGAGGGGATAAAATTGGGACTAAATGAAGGTGAATGTTGACAAAACTGACAAGGTTATACAATGGATAGCCACAAAGTCCAGTCGCTGTGCTCAAAGAAATGTCGTATATTTGAGCTTGGTTTGGGCAGCTGCAAATACCTTTTGCAAACAGGGTTTAGCAGATCTGAGGATGTCTGTATTTAATCTTCAGGGTGGCTCAGTTTCATAGAAAGGATCAATTTGCAGCTGTGTGCCACTTGTATCTCATGGCATGGATAGCAGACTCTAGAAGCCATATCCATACGCAACCAGAACTAAATCAGTTCTGTGATTTTACTGGTCACACATATTTTGATTGTAATTGATGTATAATTTAATAAAATAAAACACATGAGTAATGAAGGTACAGTTTGATGAGATTCTAGAAAGTACTACTCATGTAAACTCACATATGAATGAAAGGCACTGAATGTTTCCAGTACTCTAGTAAGTTATCTCCTGTTCCTTCTCTGCACAACATTATTCTGAGAGGCAGCTGCTTTTTTGGGTTCTATAATCATAGATCCTTTTATGCTAGTTTTGGGATTTCATTGTATCAGGCTTCTTTGACTTGATATGTTTCTGAGATCCACCTAAGTTGTTTAGTATATCTGTAGTACATCCTTTTCTATAGATTTAACTCTTTTTCACATTCTCTCTTGATTAAGGTTTTATCAAAATAAAAATTGTAGCCATTGGTTTTATTCATTTTTCCTATTTTTTTGTATGTATTCTATTGATTTTCTTTTTCATCTTTATTATTTCTTCTATTTATATTGGGTTGAATTCACTCTTTTACTGGTTTCTTGTTTATTACTCAATTTTATTAAGACATACAATAAATAGAAGAATAAAATTATATATTTATGATGTACAATGTAGTGTTTTGATAAATGCATACATTATGAAATAATTACATCAAGTAAATTAACATATACTTCATCTCACATATTTATCATTTTTGTGGTGAAAAAATTTAAAATCTACCTTTGAGCATTTTCAATCATACAATATATTGTTGCTAACTATACTCATCATGCTGTATAACAGATTTCCAAACTTGTTCATCCTGTTTAATTGAGACTTTGTATCCCTTGAGCAACATAAGTTCAACCTTTTTAGATTCCACCTATAAATTGTATCATGCAGTGCTTGTTTTTTTGTGTCTGGCTTATTTCTCTTAGCAAAATGTCCTCCAGATTCATGCATGTTGCTGCAAATGTCAGGCTTTCTTATTAAAGCTGAATAATATGTCATCATGTATATACTCTATATACTCACACACACGTAGATGAAAATAAATATTTACAATCTTTATTCATTCATTCATTGATGAATATATAGGTTGATTTTTGTTCTTGTCTATTAGAAATAATGCTGTAATGAGCATTACAGCATGGCTGTGTTGATATTTCCTTGATGTACTAACTTCATATCCTTTGATATACCAGAAGGGGGATTACTGACTCATTTAGTAATTCTATTTTTAACTATTTGAAGAAGTACTATATTATTTTCCAAAGTGAAAATATACTAATTTACATTCACACTGCATTAGGGTTTCCTTTACAAGAGACCCTCACGATCCCTACCAAAAAGTACTTGTTGTCTTTTGCAATCATTTTGTATTTTGATGTTATTTTATTTTAATTGACAAAATTGTATATATCTATTAGGTATTATAATAAGTATACTAGCAAAATTATTAAATCTAGCTAATTAACATATGCATTACCTTATATACTTATTATTATTTGTGGTCTTTTGTCTTTTTGGTAACAGTCATTCTAACAGATGTGAGATGACACTTGTTTTAATTTGCATTTTCCTGATGATTGGTGATGGTGACCATTTTTTAATATAACTGTTGGTCATTTGTAAGTTTTCTTTTGAAAAATTTCTATGCAATTCATTTTGCCTGTTTTTAAAATAAAATTATTTGTTTTCTTGATACTGAATTATTTGAGTTTCTCATTTATTTTGGACATAACCCCTTATCAAGTATACCATTTCTCTCATTTCATACTGGTGTTATTTCTTTCTTAAGTGATTGGTAGAATTCACCAATGAAGCTTTCACATCCTGGGCTTACCTTTGCTGGGAGGTTTATGAATGTTGATTCAATCTTGTTACTCATGATCTGTTCAGACTTTCTATTTCTTTATAATTCAATCTTAGTAGGTTGTATGTTTCTACGAGTTTATTTATTTATTTAACCTTTTCTCTCCAAATTTTGGCATATAATTGTTCATTGTAGTCTTTTATTCTCCTTTGCATTTCTGTGGTATTAGTTATTTACTCTCTCCTTTTTCATTTATAAATTTATTTATTTTAGTTTCTGTGTTTTCCTTAGATAGTTAACCTAAAAGTGTGTCAATTTTATCATCTCAAAAAACCAAGTCTCAGTTTCATTGATCTTTTGTTTTGTAGTCTTTCTATAATTTATCCCTACTTTGGTATTTACTATTGCCTTTGCTGCTGCCTTTCTTCTTTTTCTAATTTTATAAAGTGTAATATAAGGGTATTTAATTGAGATTTTTCTCTTCTTTTAATGTAGGTATTTGTCAATATAAATTTTTCTCTTTGAACTCCAGTTGCTGCATTCCATAAGCTTTGGTATGCTGTATTTACATTTTCATGGAAAATCAAGACCTGTTTAAAATTTCTCTTTTGATTTAGTTTTGAGCCATTCGGTAGCTCAAGGTGCATTTGTAAATTTTTCAATTTTCCTTCTCTTATTCATATAATTTTATACTTTTGGGATCACAAAAAAATACTTAATGTAATTTAAAACTTTTAAAAATTTCTTTCTTTCTTTTTTTTTTTTTTGAGTTGGAGTCTCACTCAGTCACCCAGACTGGAGTGCAGTGGCTGCTCCCGGCCACCGCAGCCTCGCCTGCTGGGCTCCGTAGATCCTTCTGCCTCAGCCTCCCAAGTAGCTGGAACTACAAGTATGTGCTACCATGCCCGGCTAATTTTTTGATTTATTGTAGAGATGAGGTCTCGCCAAGTTGCCCAGGTGGGTCTCGAACCTGTGAGCTCAGGCAATCCACTCACCTTAGCCTCCCAAAGCATGGGATTATAGGCTGAGCCACCAAGCCCGGCCTAAAAATTTCTTATATAAAATTTGGGATCTAACGTATGATCACTGCAAAGGAATTATCTGTGTGTGCTTATAAAGAATATATTCTGTTGCTGTCGGATGGAATATTCTGTATATATATTTTAGATCCTTTTGATCTATTGAATTGTTAAGTCTGCTTCTTATTGATTTTCTGTCTGAATGGTCTACCCATCTCTTAAAGTGTGGAATTAAAACCACCTGCACTTACTGTGTTCTAATGTTGAGTGCAGATATATTTACTTTGCTTACCTGCTTTCAAAAACAACATTTAAGAAAATAAAATCTAAGAAACAAAATTTTGCTATTTTGCCAAGTATGGACTTAAACTCCTGAACTTAAGAAATCTTCTTCTCTCACCCTCACAAGCAACTTGGAATACAGGTGCAGGTACTCTGTCTGCCTTAATTGTGTCTTCCTCCGGATTAATTGACTTCTTTATTATTATACAATTGCTTTCTTTGTATCTTGTTACAGTTCCTGGCTTGTATTCCACTTTGTTTGTATAAATATGGTCACTTCTACTTTATTTTTCTTATCATTTGTATGGAGTAACTTTTTTCATCTCTTTACTTACAGTCTATAGGTTTTCTTAAAGATAAAGTGAGCCTCTTATAAGTAGCATATATTTGAAGCTTTTTAAAATCTTTAGTCTACTTTATATCTTTTTATTAGATAATTTAATTAATTCACATTTAAAGTAACTATTGATAGAGAAGGACTCATTGCATTTTACTAATTATTTTCTGATTCTTATGAAGTTTTTTCTTTTTCTCATTTATGACTTTTTATAGTGACATTCTTTGATTCCTTTCATTTAATCTTTTGTGAATCAACTACAATTTTTTAAAAAAAATTATTTTGTGATTACCATAAGGCTTACCCAAAGCATTTTATAGTTACAACAATCTAGTTTAAGCTGCTAACAAAGTGACATTGAGTACATAAAAAATCTTTATACTTTAATTTCTTTTTCTCTCACATTTTATGTTATTGACATCTCTTATGTATTAGGTATCTGTTGTGGGGGTCCAGCCCCACAAGGGTCGTGGGCTTTCCTGAAGGAGAGACGGATAGGCGAAAGATGAAAATATTATATTCGGACAACTGCTTCCTGAACAGATGACAATTTAATGTTAGTTCAAACAAAGCTTTTATACCATTCGTAAAGGGGCAAGACAAAGAAAATTCTTTCACGTACATATGCTTTAAAAGTTACCACCATCTAGCAGTCTAGAAGTGACAAACAAGCCAAGAACACTATCTACTTTTAATGAGTCTTTATCATAAAGCCAAAAATGATAGTTTTAGTCCAAAGTCCCAAATTACAGTCCTTGAAATGTCTCAAGAAAGTTTCTAAGTGTACATTTCTCCGTGCAGCAGTGTTTTTCCCATCTGAGGCTTCTATGACCTTCAAAGCTTTGTAATTGCCTTTCTTGTCCAGGTGTCTTTGTTACTTTTCTCTTATCCTGCAGTGTTTATTTCTAAAGAAAACTCAAAAGAAGCTTTTAGTGATGTTTCCCAGGCCCCAAGGTTGCTTTCTGTATTTATTTAATTTATCATAAAAGTATCTAATTAATATATTATGAATTCAGTGAAAACCTACTCTATAAACATTTACTTAAAATCTTAACTATAGAATTAAGTAAAAACCTAAACGATTAATCTTTATCCTAGGTCAGTGAAAACAGTGTTATAAATCACCTACATAACTCCTAGATAAGTGTTAGAACTTATAATGAATTCATAATGAACTTACTATAAACTTGTGCTTTTAAAAAACCTTATGTCTAAACACTAAACTGCATAGTCCTAAATCAAATGAGTGAATATACTTATATCATTTATTACTTAAGCAATATCTAGTAACTTATAATCAAGTGAAAGAAAGCATTCTTGATGTGCTTCAGAGTTTAACCCTTATATATGTTAGAAAAGGCCAAGCAGCATAGTGGGAAAATGGAAATATGAACCATGACATTCTCAGGTTAGCTGTGAGTACTTCGCATAAACATGCCATTTTCTTCTTCCACGACTGCACAGAATTTCTTCAGCCATACCAACAGCAAAAATGGAAGACAGAAGGGCCTCAGCTTCCTGGGCTCGCCCTGCGGCCCGGGGTCTTCGGCCCACCAGGACCCGTCATTCAAGTGGACCTCCAAGGCCGGCTCCCAACAATCTGTTAAGTTATTGTAGTTATGATTGTTTTTAGCTTTTGTCTTTTAATTTTTATACTAGAGTAAAAAAATTTTTTTAACTTTTGTGTTAGAGTTAAAAGTGATTAATGCACCAACATTATAGTATTAGAGTATTGTGAGCTTAAATAATTTGACATTATTTTTAAACTATATGATGGTGCAAAAACGTTACACAATCAATAGAAAGCTGCATGATACTTTGTCATGATTCTGGGCAGTGGCAGAGAACCACAGCTACATGTCAGCTACATGATCATGAGGATAAATGACTGCTACTCTACAGTGTTCTGTATTGCCAAATGATTTTGCCTAACCATAGGTCAATGTAAGTGTTTAGAGCTTATTAGATAATGTTTACTGTAGGTAAGGTCATCTTGTTAAGTTGGTTAGGTGCAGTTTTTAGCTAATGATATTTTTAACTTACAATGGGTTTATTGGGAGCTAACCACATCCTAAGTCAGGCAGCATCTGTGTTTTTGTCTTGACAGTGAATTTCATACTTTCATATGTTTTCATATACTTAGTGGTCTCTTATTCAATTGCTAGAATTCCTTTTAGATTTTATTGTAAGGCGGTGTAGTGGTGAAGAATTTCTATGGCTTTTTTTTTTTTTTTTTTTAATTTGGTCTGGAATAGTATTTGTTTCTTTTCATTCATGAAATATAGCCCTACCAATTTTTGTAGTCTTGGCTGGCAGTTCATTATTTTCTTTTCCTTCAATTATTTTGAATATATTATTCTGCTTTCTTCTGCCCATAGTATTCTGCTGAGAAATTCACTGATAGTCTGATGAATATTTCCTTGTATGTGATGTGTTGCTTTTCTCTTGCTTCTTTCAAAATTCTCTTTGATTTTGAGATATTGATTAGAATGTGCATCAGTGAAGATCTTTTTTTATTTAATATATTATGGGTTTTTGAATTTCACAGATCTGAATCTTCATTTCACTCTTTAGATTTGGGAATTTTTTGTCATTTTTTCTTTAAATTAGCTTCCTTCCTTATACTTTTTCTTTCTTTACTTGTAATGAATACATTGGTTTGTTGGATAACCTCTTGAGAGTTGCACAGGCTTTCTTTACCCTTTTATTTATTTTTCTTTTTGTCAATCTGACTGTTTAATTTTAAATGGCCTATCTTCAAACTCACTAATATTTTTTTCTTCTGCTTAATCAAGTCTGCATTTTGAAGTTCTCTATTATTATTTTTTTTTAGTTCAGTCATTGGGTTCTTTAGTCCCTAAGGTTTGTTTGGTCCTTTTTCATAGTTTATATCTCTTTATTGAATGCCTCATTTTATTTATATATTGCTTTCTTAATTTCATTTAGTTTAATTTCATTTGTTTTCTCGTTGCCTACTGGACTTTTTAAAGTTGATTATTTTGAATTATTTGTCAGGCTATTTGTAGATCTCTGTTTTTTTAGAGATAATTACTAGTTCCTCCTTTTTCTCTTTGGTGGTATGATGTCATGCTTTCTTGATTATTTATGATCCTTGTACTCATGTATTGACATCTGCAAGTTTGAAGAAGTAGGCATCCATTCTAGGCTCTACAGATCATATTTGGCGAGAAAAGTCTTTCAACAGTCAGCCTGTCCAGAGATTCTGGGCAGGTCATTTGGTGGAGTTTGCAGGCAGGCTTACTGCTAAGGTTCTCAGGCAGATCAACAGTTGGGAAGGCTTCCAACCCGGGTCCACATAGGTCTGTCTGGTGCTTGGAAATGTGGGGTCCACATAGGCCATGTGGTGCTTGGAAATGTGGCCACCTGAGTTTACTGAGGAAGGCCTGGAGCTTGGGTCTAAAGGGGTAGACATAATCTGAGTTTACATGACCGGGCCTAAAGCCTAAATTTGTGGGGGCCAACTTGATCCTGGGTTCTACTGGGGTAATCCTGGGTCCTGAATCTGCTAGATTGGGCCTGGAACCACAGATCTTCTGGAAGATGAAGCCTTGGGGATTTACCAGAGCCCAGGGAATGTCTGATGTTGGGGTTGACCTGGTGCTTGGGTCTATAGGGCCTGACCTGAGGCCTGGGACTATAGGGACCAGCTGGAGTCTGGGTCTGTGAGGGTTGACCTGGAGGCTTGATCTATAGGCACGCTTAGAAGCTGAGTCTTTAGAGACTGACATGGAGTCTGGGGGCATCCAGGCTGGCCTAGTGCTGGGGCAAGCAAGATCTGTAGGGATGAACATGGGTCCTGAGACTGGCCAAGAGCCTAGTATGTAGGGTTAGTCCTGAGAACTGGAACTATGATCCGGTGTTAGAGTCTACTGGGGCAAGTCTGTACACTATGTCTGCTGCAGTGAGTCTTGACTTTCTGTCCACTGGAGCATAGATCCATGGGAGCCAACTTGGCATGAAGCAGATCTATGGTCTGTATCTATGAAACCTGGCCTGAAGGCTGGGTCCATATGTGCCAGGTTTATGCCTAGATCCTTGGGAGTCAGGTGGAGTTGAGGTCTGCAGCTATTATACTATAGTCTGAAGTGAGAAGGGATAGCTTGGTACTGGGATGAACCTGAAGCCCATGACCCAGGGGTTGATATGAAGCCTGAATCATCTGTCCCTAGGCTGGAGCCTGGGGCTAGGGTACTTACCTGGTATCTGGGCTTATTTGAGCAATCTGGAGCTGAAGTCCATGAGTCTTGGACTGAAATCTAGAACTATGAGCACTGACTTGGTGCTGAGTGGGCATGGGGGGTGGGTGTGCTTGTGTTGAACTGAAGCCTGGGGCTTTGGGGGCCAGCATGAAGACTGAATGTTTAATGGTTTACCTAGGGTTGCAGGATCTAGCCTGAAATTTGGATATACCTCAAAACCTAAGGCCATGGGTCCTGACTTAGAGCTGGGGGTTATAGGAACCGCCCTGAAGCCCAAGTTTGTGGGTACCACCCTAAGGTTTTGGGTAGACCACAGTCTGGGTCTGCTGGTGTTTTGGGGGCTACAGGTGTCAGACTGGTGCTGTGGCTGTTCTGAGCTATAGGGAGGCCTTGTTCCTGAATCTGCAGAGGCCTGGCTTGAGGCCTGAGGCCAAACTGACTCTGGGGAGGGCCTGGGATGTCAGGCTGTGGGTCTGGCTTGTGCTGAGTTTCACTGAACAGATCTGGTACTGGAATCTGTGACCAAAAAAAAAAGATTCTCTTCATTGTCCTTCTTTCAGAAAGGTGTCTCTGTGTTTTGCTGCCCAGGCTTCGGAGAGAGAGTTATAAGGGTGCCATAGAACCTTCCTTCTTACCTTTCTTAATGCTTTCTTTCCTTGTTTGTGTGCTGTATCCTTGGTTTGTGAACTTTAACCTGTTCCTTGGATTTCTGGCTTCTTGTGAAGGTATTGTCATGTTCAAATTGATGTGTCTACCAGGGGACATGTGCTGGAAAGTCCTATTATACCATCTTGCTAATGTAACTCTTTTATGAATCTTTGCCTGCTTCTTAGATTGTAGGCCTGAATCATCAATTTTAAAACTTTCTTTATTTCTAATATAACCATTTCAAACCATACATTTTTCTATAAAATTAAATTTGGCTGCATTTTAAAAATTTTAATAGGCTATGTTTTTATTATCATTCAATTTTAAATATTTTAAAATTTTCCCTTGTGATTTCTTCTTTGTACATGGGTTATTTAGAAGTACACTTCCTAATTTTTAAATGTTTGGGAATTTTCCAGGTATGTTTTTATTGATTTCTAGTTTAACACTGTTAATTGCTTACTCTGGTGTAGGTGAACAAAACAGATAAATAAATAAAATAGAAAAATTCCTAGCTCTCTACCAATATATGGTCATAGAAGAAACAGAAAATAAATAAGAAAAAATAATGAAATGTATCTCATGTTTTATATCACTTTGTATTTAGGAAAAGATTTAAAAAGGAAAGGGGGCTATAAGACATGGTATATGTCAATCTAGTTTGCATATTTTTGACCCAAACAGCATGTTACTACACAATACAGACACATAGATTATTACTTTGTGAGTACCCACTGACTCGTTTTCAAAAACTGTGACTTCCTCACATTGCACACCAAACATTCCATGGGTTCTTCAGACTCATGCCTTAGGGGTATGCATGCTGAGGTGCCTCAGAAGCCTGCTCATCTTTGCTCTGTTATTTTTCTGCTGTTATGACTGATGGAGCCAAAACGGTTACATTACCTATGATATTGACTGGAGGTGCCAACAGGAAATGTGCCAGTGACCCGAAATGGGAATGGTCTCTTCGTTTGCTGGTAGTAGCGCTGCTCTCGAGCTGGTTACTGAGCTAGAACTAGTGAAATCATTCCAGGTTTCTTATACCTTAGAATCTAATACCTTAAAATTCTGTCACTATTGAATCCTTTTGTCACAGAGGGTGAGTTGGGATAACATGGGGCTCAGACAACAAAACCTGATGGTACCTTTGCGGAAGCCATTGGCACACAGCCTACTCTGTGTCTCCTTTCTCTAGAGCTTAAATTAGGCAATTTCTCCCCCAAACAATGGTTTCTGAGTCCCCCATGTCTTTTGTAGTCTCCGATATCAGTCTGTATTGTTTCTCTACTAGGCAGAGATTGATTCTCTTTAATTGGAATTTTGAGACTATACTCAACCGAAAATGGGGTATTTCTCCAGTTTCCTTGACTTTGGTACATTCAGTGACTGAATATTGGGAGCTGAACAAAGAGGTGAATTCCCTGAGTTTGCAGTTCAGTCAGTACGTCAACCATTTTAGCTCAAGTAGAATAACATGTTACAATGGTAAAATTGGGAGAGACATAAATTTCGGATTTCTAAGAGGTCAGATAATCCATAGTGAGCAAGGAGTGTAAAGAGGAAAGAAGCAAGCTGGTGTCCCTGTGTGTGTTCATGTATGTGTGTGTAAAAACCATGTATCTTCCATCCAAATACATCCTGAGTGTTTGATTATTTTACTTCCTCTGAGCTCCAAACAATTTTCCCCCATTATTCCAAAAAGTAATTGTAGCTGGAGAAATATGACTTACTCATTTTTTGAAAATAAGATACTTTTAAAGAATATTGTTTTAGTTCAATTTTTTCTCTTTTCATAAGCAACTGTTTAATGAAGCTAAATTATTTTCTAATTCAGTGAATATATGTGCTATGGTTGCTTATTAGGGTCTGTGAGGAATTTATTTTTTGGGCTGCAGCATCAAGAAAGATTTTGGTTATTGGAGGGCCAACTATTTTTTATTTCTTTAAAGTATTTTGCTCCTAGTGTCTTCCTGTGTTCCATTATTAACTACAGTAGAAGTGGTTTAAAAAATGTTTTTCCTGCACCTTTGTATGGTGCCATTTGTCAAATTCTAAGAAGATTCTATGAGATTTTCTTTATTCTTGGTATAGAACTAAAAGTGAATTCAAATCTAGTTTTAAAATGCTGATGGACTACTCCCTCCATATGTGCCTATTTTAAAGTTTATAATTTTACCAGTTCTTACGCATTTCATTTTCCTGCTCTCTTTGCTTCTACATAGCTGTGGGAGTCAGAACATCATAAACTCCATCTATCTCTGTCTCTGCAAATACCCTTTCTTCACCTACACTTTCATGGCAAGAATCCTTTGATAGACTGCCCAAGAGTCTTTTTTTTTTCCTTATTAGTACATCCATCATTTGGTTTTAAAGAGTCATGAATGGAGCAGTGATAACAGTGTCCAACTCCAAAAGTTGAGTCATCTGTCTCATCCAACTAGGGGAATCCTTTTCTTTTATGCCTGTTTGTGACAAGTATATGACCCAAATCTGATCAATGAGATGTATGAAGAAGTTTGCTGAGGTAAGCAAATATAGGAACTCTTTTTTTCCCAAATAAAAATAAACACAGAAATATTTGATTCTTTTTGTACTTTTCACCTTTTTTGTTCTTGCTTGAGGCCCTATTTTTAGGAGGAGGAGGATGTGATGCTTCACACTGAGACAATTATTAGGGTAGACATGACCAAAATACTGAAGACAGAGGGACAAACCTTTTTTTTTTTTTTTTTTTGAGAATAGAATATAACCCCAAGTCTTTCCAGAATATTTTAACTTATTGTATTTACAAAATAATGTGACTGGGTGTGGTGGCTTTTGCCCATAATCACAATACTTTGGGAGGCTGAGGCTAGAGGATTGCCTGAGCCCAGGAGTTTGAGAACCACCTGGGTAACATGATGAGACCTCATCTCTACAATAAATCAAAAAATTAGCCAGATGTGGTGGCATGCACCTATGGTTCCAACTACTTGAAAGGTTAAGGCTGAAGGATCGCCTGAGCCTGGCAGGTTGAGGCTGCAGTGACCATGACTCCGACTCAAACGAAACACAACACAACAAAACAAAATAATGTGGTTTTTTAGATTAGAGAGAAAAGCATACATATAGAAACAGAAGCCAACAGAAAGGACAAGTTTACTTAATCATTAAAATCATATGGAACTCTGATATTGCATATTGCTTTTTCATATTCATTTCCTTGGGGCTAATGGGCATGGCCTTACATACCATTGAAATAACAAGCTTTCTGATTTGAGAATGAGTTTAGAAAAAAATAGCAGATCCATGCTTGGTTGAGCTTTGAGAGTTAGAAAACCCCTAGCTTTATTAAAGATTTATGCCATATGGCCCAGGTAACAAGGCTCTGCATTGAAGTTCTGAAATTTAAGTTCATAGCACAGCTTGGATGGTTAAACACTGATCTAAGGTTTTTTCCTCTGATGTACCTATATCTATCTATCCATTTATCTAATCAATCTACCCATCCCTTGGAGACAATTTCAATTAAGTTAGAGATGGTTGTGCCATTCCAGATTTGGATGGGCCTTCTGAATAAATATTATGCTAACCCCCATGCCTGTTTAACAAGTGAGGGTATACCAGTAATATCTATTAGAGTTATGCAACTTCATAAAATTATAAAATGCTCATAACATTGCAGCCCAAACCCATAAATCTTCTGTTTTTATTTTTAAAGTCATTATGATTCTGTAAAACAGAATCCCAGTCTCTTTCTAAGAAGAAACTTTTCATTCCTATACCTGTCTTTAACTATATGAATGCTTTAAGATAATTATGGAGTATAAGAATTTAATAGAGATGTTGAACTTTGACAGAGCTACTCAATTTGAAGTCCCTGAGTAAAAATTAAAGTCATTTGGGCAAAATTATAATGATAAAAATTTGAAATAAATAATATGTAAGATGATTTTTGTCAAGAACATCTTTGCCTACTATGGAATCTGCTATAGTCAAGAAGGCAGGTAGGCAGAGAGGTGAGGTGGCAATAACTAATAGATTAACTTTATAAGATGAAGTATCTAGACTTTTAATATAGAATTGCATATGCCTATTAAATGACAAAATTTATTTGTAAACATATTCCTAATAAAGACAGAAATTTGGCAGCATATTTTCATGGAAAGTTATGGAGATGTTTTCACAAAGCACTATTTCAAAATGGCTGGTGGTTGCTCACATACATACATTGTTTATTGCTAATCTAAATAACTTAAAATTATAATCAATACAATAACACATTATATTAACATTTAATATCTAAACTAAACCGTGGCACAACAGATGTATTCTCTTTGTTTTCTATCATAAGTGATTTCTTGTCAAATTCATTACAGTAGGGCTTTAAGTTTTCAAATTTTTTTTTTCAAGAACATCTCATCTGTATTTCTATATTTCTCAGGGAAAGCATATGCACTATGAATCTCTTTGAATGTCTTAGGGTACTCGCCATGTCCTATTATTGAGCTAGACTTACGACAAGTTAGGAAATAATACTTTTCTTCGAACTGGTAGTCTTTTGGCACTTAGGTTAATTAGAACTTTCTGTCATGTCCTAAAACCCCCAAGTGAGAAAAATCTTGGGCTACCCTGAATGAAACTCATTTTGAAACACTCCTTGAGACAACAATGTGAAGTTGGTTTTTTTCTTGCTCCTGGAACTAGGAAGAAAACCCATGAAAGACAGCAATGGAAGTTATTGTTACTCACCAGAGTACCTTTGCTTTTGTTCAGTGACATTTGGACAGTAATTTGTTCTGGTCCATCCCCTATAAACAAGTTCAGTAATATTTTTTAAATACAATGTGTATGCTTACAATACTATATTATTTCTGCTTGAATTAATGGCTATATGATGATTGGAAAGAAAAAATAAATTATAAATTATTCTAAAACAGTTATCTTTATAAAATAAAAACTTTCAAGTTGAAATTATTTTGTGATAAAATATTTATTTCTGATGATATTGGGAAAAGTAGAAAAATATTAGTTTGGGTCATTTAAAATTAGTATTCTGTGATTCATTAAACAAATAAATTGCTCATCTCCTTTATTTCTAGTATTCAATATACACTAAAAGATAATTTTTAACATAATAATTATTTATTTTTATGTCTGATTATTTCAATGTTAATATCATTATTAAAAATAAGCATTTTAAAAGCTGTATTGTTTGATGTAATTACTTGATGTAATTTGCTTGGCTTATATGGTTGAAGAAATATAAATGAAAGTAGGATTTCAACTTCATCTCTTTTTAACTTCACTTGATGGAAAGGAATTAAATTGGTCCTGAGTAATGCTGATCATCTGGTATCTTTGACCTTTTAATGTATCCTGCTTGGAGGAAAAGGGAAGAAAAAAATTGAACAGGTAATGGATACAGGCATATTATATTATTTATTGTCTGTGTGAATCATTATATTTAAAAAACTTGAATTTAATTAATACAAAATAACTCACTATAATGCATCTTGCTATTTCTAAATAAATATGAACGCTATGTGTCTAATATACCTTCTGACTAGACCTGTTGACTCATCTTGCTTTGTAAGTTGTAATATGCTGTGCAAATAATAAATCAAACTCTTAGCCACTCTACCATCTCACCTTCACCCTCTGCACCCCACTCCTCAAAAACCAAAATCTATTTCTGGGCCGAGCAGTGACATAATCAGATTTTAGCTCTATGCACCACAGACAGGACCACTTCACCAAATGAGGAGAACGATGAGAAATAAAGGACTAAACTTGAGGTAAGATGAGCCCTAAAATAGGGAAACCTTTGTTGATGAATGAACCTGCCTTGTGCACAGTCTAGAGAAACATCAATTTCTTTTGTTTTTCTTTCCTTTTTTAATTATAAAGATGTGGGGTACAATTCAGGGGCAGGTATACAAACGTTGATTATGCAGGCACCCTTGTTGATGAGGTTTACCCCTCTCTCCCCTAGTAGCAGTTTCCCTCAACTACCAATTCCATTCCCCCTCCCCTGACAGTTTCCCACTACTGTCAATTGCTTGAAACATCAATTTCTACAAACCTGGCATCACAAATATCTGTTGTTTTTGTCTGTCCTTCTCTCTTCCTCTCATCATAAATTTTATTTTTTCCTTGTTGACAGTTTGTTGAAAGGCATTTGTTGAAAGACATTAAACTGTGTTATAAGCATGGTGCTTTATCAAAGTAGTAAACATATAGGCTAGGGCAGGCCTTTCTGTTTACTTTATTTTCCTGGCTAAGGTAATTGACCCAGAAATAAGCATGGGAGCCAAGCCACATCATGAATGCCTCCTGTGTCATTTTACTGCTATGCTTCTCAGAAAGGTGGTCTCTTTATACTGATTGTGAAACTGGTAGAGTGGTAGTTTGGATTTGGATATGACAAGCTTTCCAATGGTAGCGAGAGGAAGCCCATCTGGTATCTACCAAGATGCAGTTTTGTAAACATTTTATAAAGTACTAAGCACTCAATAGTATCTTTTATAGAAAACAAAGCAAAGCTGTTTTGTCAATGATTTTTGCTTGGCTTTCTTGGCCTTTTTAGTGAGAAATGATTTAAAAATATCCTTGACTATTCGCAAGATTTTCTGAAGAGTCACATCAAATATCTGTCTATCTATCTTTCTGTCATTTATCTATCATCAATCTATTTCTTTTTTTAATTTTAATTTTTATTATAAAGAGGTGGGGTACAATTCAGGGTTAGGTATACAAACATTGATTATGCAGGCACCCTTGTTGATGAGGTATGCCCCTCTCTCCCCTAGTAGCAGTTTCCCTCAACTGTCAATCGCAACCCAGCTCCCCTGACAGTTTCCCACTACTGCCAATTGCTTTCTTATAGCATTATAATTGTTCAAGTTCTGCTAATGAGTGACAACATATGGAACTCGTCTCTTTGTTTCTGTGATAAATCACTGAGTATGATCAACTCAAAATCCATCCAAGTTGTTGCAAGGTCCACATATTTGTCCTTCTTTATGGCTACATAATATTCCATCATGTATATGTACCACTTTTTAAAAATCTAGTTCACCTTCGATGGGCAACATGGTTGGTTCCATGTTTTTGCTATTGTGAATAGAGCTGCAACAAACATATGTGAGCAGGTATCTTTTTGGTGGAATGATTTGAGTTCCTCCAGGTATATTCCCAACAGAGGAACTGCTGGGTCATAAGGAAGGTCAATTTCGAGTTCTTTCAGGAATCGCCACACTGTCTTCCAAAGGGACAGCATCAGTTTGCATTCCCACCAGCAGTGTAAAAGCATTCCTTTTTCACAACATCCTCACCAGTATCTGTTGTTTGTTTTATTAATGATGGCCATTCTTACAGGTGTTAGGAGGTATCTCAGTGTGGTTTTGATTTGCATTTCTCGAATGATGAGTGAGACTGAACACTTTTTCAAGTATCTGTTGGTTGCCCATATATCTTCTTTTGTGAAGTGTCTATTCATGTCTTTTGCCCACTTTTTAAAGAGGCTGCTTGTTTTTTTCCTTTTGGAGCATTTGAGTTCCTTGTAGAGTCTATATGTTAGGCCTTTGTCAGATAAACAGTTGACAAATATTTTTTCCCATTCCGTGGGCTGTCTCCCTGATCTCTTTGTGGTTTCTTTTGCTTTTCAGAAACTTGTTAATTTGATGAGGTTCCACTAGTCTATTTTATTTCTTAATGTATTGGCCTTTAAGGTTCTAAATAAATTGTTTCCCAGTTCTAATTTTCATAAGGTTGTCTCCTGCACTCTCTAAGATTCTTATAGTTTGAGGTTTTAAATTTCAGGTCTTTGATCCATTTAGAATTAATTTTTGTGTATGGTGATATGTAGGGGTTCTGTTTCAATCTTCTGCACATGGTCAGCCCGTTTTCCCAGCACCATTTACTGAATAGGTTCTCCTCTCCCCAGTGGTTGTTGTTAGAGGTTTTGTCAAATATGAGTTGGTTGAGGAATTGAGGCTTTGCTTCCGGAATCTCTATGCTGTTCCATGGTCTATTTGCCTATTCTTGTACCAATATCAGGTTGTTTTGATTACTGTAGCCTTATAGTAACATTTGAAGTCTGGAAGTATGATATTGCCTGCTTTGTTTCTTTTGCTAAGGATTGTTTAACTATTTGTGGTCGTATATGTTTGCATATGAATTTCTGTATTGTCATTTCCAGGTCTGAGAAGAATGATGTTGGTAGCTTAATGGGTATTGCATTGAATCTGTAGATTGGATATCTTAACAATGTTGATTTTTCCTATCCATGGGCATGGAATATTTTTTCATTTGTTTGTATCTTCTTGGACTTCTTTAAGCAGTGTTTTGTAATTTTCATTGTAAAGATCTTTTACTACTCTGGTTAGGAAGATGCCGAGGTATTTCATTTTTTTGATGGCTATTGTGAATGGGATTGTGCTTTTTATTTGTGTCACTGCCTGCTTGCTGTTGGTGTAGAGGAATGCAGGTGTTTTTTGTACATTTATTTTGTACTCTGAGACCTTCCCAAAGTCATTTATCGGTACAAGCAGGTTTTTGTCAGATTCTCTTGGATTTTCAAGGTTTAGGATCATATCATCAGCAAAGACAGATAACTTGACTTCCTCTTTTCTATTTGGATACCCCTGATTTCCTTCTCTTGTCTAATTGCCTGAGCTAGGACTTCCAACACAATATTGAACAAGAGGGGTGAGAGTGGGCAGGCTTGTCTTGTTCCAGTTTTCAGGGAAAATGATTCTAGTTTCTGACCATTTAGCAACATGCTAGCTGTGGGGTTGTTGTTGATGGCACTTACTATTTTGAGGTAGGTTCCTTCTATACATAGATGTTTGAGGGTTTTATCAAGAAGGGATGCTGGATTTTATCAAAAGCTTTCTCTGCATCTAAAGAGATGATCATGTGGCTCTTGCTTTTACATCTGTTGATGTATTTAATGACATTTATGGTCTTGAGAATGTTGAACCAACCCTGTATCCTGGGAATGAAGCCTACTTGGTCATGGTGAATGATATTTGAGGTGTGTTTTTCGATCTGATTTTCTAGAATCTTGTTGAGGATTTTTGCATCTATGTTCATAAGGGATATTGACCTGTAGTTCTCTTTCTTTTTGGATCTTTATCCAGTTTGGGTATCAGTGTAATGTTAGCTTTGTACAATGATTTGGGTGGAATTTCATTTTTCTCAATTGCATGGAATACTTTCAATAGGATTAGTGTCAACTCCTCCTTATACATTTTGTAGAATTCTGCTGGAAAGCCATCTGGTCCAGGGCTTTTTTTTTTGCAGGTAGTTTTCATATGACAGAATCAATTTCCTGGGTTATTATTGGTCTATTTAGTGTCTCAATATCTTCTTGTTTTAACCTGGGAAGGTTGTGTGATGTCAGAAAGTCCTCCATTTCATTTAGGTTATCAAGTTTGTTTCCATATAGGTGTACATAGTAATCTCTGATAACCTTTTGCATTTATTCAGGATCAGTTGTGATTTGATCTTTTGTATTTCTGATTTTGCTTATTTGGATTTTTTCTCTCTTTTTCTTGGTCATTCTGGCTAGGGGCCCATCAATCTTGTTAATTCTTACAAAGAACCAGCTTTTTGTTTTTGTTGATGTTTTCTATGATATTTTTGTCCTCTATGTCCCGTATTTGGGCTCTTATTTTTGTGATTTGGATTCTTCTGCTAAAATTGGGGTTTTGTTGGTCTTCTCCTTCTAGTTCCTTTAGGTGATTTGTTAGGCTCCCCACTTGTGATCTTTCCATTTTTTTTTTTGATGTGTGCCTGTAGGGATATAATTTCCCCTCTTAAAACTGAATTCATGGCATCCCAGAGGTTTTGGTAAGAGGTTTCTTCCTTTTCATTTGTTTCCAGGAATCTTTCAATTTCTTTTTTTGATTTCAGTGTTGATCCAGTCATTTTTTAGCATCATACTGTTTAGTGTCCATGTCTTTGTGACTTTTGTGTAAATGTTGTTGGTTTTGATATTTATTTTTATACCACTGTGGTCTGAGAATATGCATGGCAAGATTTCAACCTTGTGGAATTTGTTTATGCTTGATTTATGGCCAAGGATGTGATCAGTCTCAGAGTATATTCCATGTGGTGATGCGTAAAATGTGTATTCTGTGATTGTTGGGTGGAATAATCGGTAGGTATCCACTAAGTCCACTTGGTCAAGTGCCACATTTAGGGTCTGGATCTCCTTGTTGATTTTTCGCCTTGATGATCTATCTAGGACTGTCAGTGGGGTATTTAAGTCCCCTACTATAATAGTGTTAGAGTCAATATCATTTTTTAGTTTATTTAGTAGTTGCTTTATAACTGCTGGTGCTGCTGCCTTGGGTGCATATATGTTTAGGATGGATAATTCTTGTTGATGGATTGAACCTTTTATCATTAAGTAGTGCCCTTTTTTATCTTTTTAAATTTTTGGTAACTTAAAGATTATATTTTCTGATATTAAGATTGCAACTCCTGCCTTCTTTTGTGATCCACTTGCCTGGAAACTCATTTTCTATCCTTTAACTTTTACTCTGTGTGCGCCCCTTGAAGTGAGATGAGTCTCTGGATGCAGCAAATAATGGGATCGTGGTTTCTTATCCAGTCCACCATTCTGTGTCTTTTCAGCGGTTCATTTATTCCATTCACATTCAGGCTAATTATTGAAATTTGATGGTTTTTCCCTGTCATACAGTTCTTATAGAGTTGTTGTTGTTCCTGTTTATTTGTTGTCTTTCTTTTGGTTTTGGGGTCGATTCATGTCATGCATGTTTTCCATCTTTTCCCTGTGCTCTTGTGAAGAACGTTGTTGTTCTTTTCTCCTTTTCTTCTGTGTTTAGTACTTTCTTAAGTGTTTCTTGTGGAGGTGGTCTGGAGGCAGCATACATTCTTAGGGATTGGATGTCTGGGAAAGATTTTAATTCTCCCTCACTGATGAAGCTTTGCTTGACTGGATAGGTTATTCTTGGATGAAATTGCTTATCTTTAAGAACTTTGAAGACTGGGTTCCAAGCTCTACTAGACTGAAGGGATTCTGTAGATAAATCTGCTCCTATTCTAATTGGTCTTCCCTGATGGGTAGTCTGACCTTTTTCTCTTTCTGCCTTTAGGATTTTTTTCTTTTATACCTACTTTGTTTAGGCAAATTATTATGGGTCTGGGAATTGGTCTTCTCATTTGTTGTCTTGCAGGGGTTCTCTGAATCTCTTGTGTTTGGATTCTTGTATCACTGATGAAATGAGGGAAGTTTTCTTGAATAATTTCATGAAATGTTTGAGCCAGTGTGGTCTCTATCTCTTTCTGTCTCGAAAAGTCCAATTACTCTTAGGTTTGGTCTCTTAAAGTAATTGTTCGTCTCTTGAAAGTCTTGTTCTGTCTTTTTAAACTTCTTTTCTATGTTTTTGACAGTTTGGGTTAGTTCTGTATTTTGGTCTTCAAGCTCTGATATTCTTTCTTCTGCTTGGCTAATTCTGCTTGCCATGCTTATTAGTTTATTATTTATATCAATCACAGTGTTCTTTACTGCTTATTTCAGTTATCAGCTCCTTCCTATTTTTCTTTTGTCTCTCCTCTATTCTTTTTATTCTCTCTATTAATGTCTTGATGTCTGGGTTTGTCACATGTGTCCAGTCATTCTGGGGGTTCTTCATTGTTTGCGTTCTGAAGTCTGTTTTCTCAGTGTCTGACCTCCCAGGGGTCTGTATGAGACCTATATTCTTCTTTTGGTTTTTCTTCATTTGTGCAGATATTTCCTCCCTTTTTCCTACTCCCCCATCTTCTTTAATTCTGTTGTTCAGGGGTTGAGGGGTTGCTTTTACTTCTGTTTTTCAATCTCCTATTCTTCTGTATGTATATTCTCTGACTTTGTTCAATTCTGGAGCTGGACTATAGGTTGGGAGCAGTCCTTTTTGCAGTTTTGAGATTTAATTAAGGGGGGAGCTGTGATTCAAAATCTATCTGCAGATCCCAGTATCCACCAACAGGTGTATGGATAATCTGGAACCTACTTCCCACTGCCTTGCAATCTGTCCATGTAATGGGGTTATAGGTTTATTCCCTGAAGCAAGATGAGGATAAATAAAAAGGGAAAAGAATGGAGTAGGGAGTGGGTGGAAGAGGGAGGTGGAGAAAGAGAGGAGTGGAGTAAGAGGGAAAACAGACAAACATACTGACTAACAAATGAAAGGAGACACAAAGACCGATACAAGTAAAAAGAGAAAAAGCAACAACAACAAAAAAAGCAACAACCATAAGAAAAAACTAAAACATACAGTCATACAAACATACAAGCTAATGAAGCTCCTTATTGGTGTGCTATTCTCCTATACAAAGATGGGGTCTAAAGAGTAAAAAAATAGAAAGAATAAAATAGAATAAAACCAGTAAACTAACAGAACCAAAGCAAGTATGAAAACATTATTGATAACAGTAAGAAGAGGGAGAAAACAAGATGGGTAAAACAAACAGACAAAGAATTAAAATAAAATAAAATGGGTTCCAAGCACACTCTGAGACTTTTTCTTTAAGTCCAATGTCCTTTCAGCTCTGATTTATAGCTGTCTTTGCAGACTGGTAGATTTGTTCACAGTTAGCATCACTTGCCCCTGGCCTGCTGTGGAGGGTGGTTCAGATCTGGGCTACCTGCCAAATCTGTCACTCAGATCAGGCCTGTGTCTATTTAGCAAGGAGGAGGAGCTTCTGTCCTTCCCATTTTGATGTTGTTACCTTGGATCTCAAGTCAGTGGTGCTGGTCTCACCACTCCAGCTGATCTCTTTTTCTGCTGCAGCTGGAGATTGCCAGGCAATGTAAGCCTGTGTGAAAAGAGCTCCATGAGCCTGGCTCCAGGCCAGGGGTAGGGTATGGCAGTGGCAGCACTGGTGGCAGTATCAGTACAGCGTGCTTGGGGGAGGCTTCATTGTCTGGAGCCATGGGTTGCCTCAGGCAGGAGTGGGGCTGAGATAGCTGACGTGGTTGAGGGGGCAACTGAGCAGCATGTGAAGAGTAGGCTGCCGACAATGGGAGCTGCAGCCCCTGGGGGAGAACTAGAGTCTTTATGTGTGTTCTCTTTCACGGAAGGTCTCACAGACCAAACTGCCCCAGTGCCATCTTGCCGGAAGTCTTTCTATCTGCAAAATTAGACTGAAATAATTCTGATGAACACCCAAAGAAAAATTTGACTTCTTGCACATAAATGCTCATGTTAAGGAAAAACAACAATGGTGAAGAGCTGGACAACCCTTTATGATATTTCCTGTAGCTTTTGTTGAATGAAAAACAAAATGAGGAGCTAATAATTATAAAATAAAGAAAAAAACTGATTATTTTGTATGGTAACAAGTATCACCACACTGCTTTTAACTTCATGAGACTGGTTAACTAAAACTTGACTTAGTAAAATGTTTTGCAAGCCAAATAATTCATATCAGCCCTTCATTTCTGAATGTCAGCCAGTCAGGAGCATGCACATTCCAGTACACACACCTCTGAGTGTTAATCAGCAGCAGTCTCATACCAATAACATTTGTACAGATAACGTCAACCCATGTACCTCTCTAAAAGCCTGCCAACCTTTGTACCCCTCTTATTCCCATTGTAGCATCAGCAGTGTGTTCTGTTAGCAAAGAATTAGCTAATCATTCTGGCTCTCCTTATCAAAAGTTTAACTTTTTCAATTTAAATTAATTTTTTTTCATGCATTTAGTTTTGACTTCATTAAAAAATAATTTGGATGATTGTGTGACCAAATATCCATACAGGATGCTTGATTTAGGGCAAATAATTTATTAAATAGCTATTTTCTTTCTTTCTTTTTTTTTTTTTTAGCTGAAGTCGCACTCTGTCCACCCAGGTTGGAGTGCCGTGCATGCTCACAGCCACCGCAGCCTCAACCTGCAGAGCTCAGGTGATCCTTCCACCTCAGCCTTCCAAGTAGCTAGGACTACAGGTATGGACCATCAAGCCCAGCTAGTTTTGTTTTTGGATGTATTGTAGAGGTGAGGTCTCACAAATTGCCCAGGCTGGCCTTGAACCAGTGGGCTGAGGTAATCCTCACACCTCAGTCTCCCAAAATGCTCAGATTACAGGTGTGAGCCACTACATCCAGCCTTTTAACAGCTATTTTCTACATTAGTAAAAGGGTTTTGAACTAGGTCATTTTTATACTTTATTAACAACAAATATTCTATAATTTTACATAAGCATATGTCACTGAATTTCAGCATAATGAATAATTTAGGGACTCAGTAAAGTTTTATATAATTTGCATATTAAATAATTTTTATATGAGTCACGATTGTAGTCCAATTTACAGATTAGTATTTTAAGAAAGGGACAAGTTTGAAGGAGAGAATATTGATTGTCTGCATTTATGCAAATTATTGTCCTGGTAAGTAATTTTTAAATTACTTAATTGTTTACTTTCAGGAAATTCAATTTGATGATATTAAGAAAAAATCTTATAAGAATTATGAAAGGCGTATAAAACTTTATTTGCATTTTCAAATCTCTTTTGATGTACCAGATATCAGGTAACAGAGCTAGAGAATCTTATTATACCACTTTGAATATTAGTTTCCACATTGATAAAATTGAAATGAAAATACTTATAAGTTAATTGGATATTAAATGGGAATATATATCTTCCTATATATCGTATTTAACACAACACACCTATTATATATTTTATATTCTAAGATATGCATGTATACATTTTATTTTCTAATTTTAGTTTATGTGTTTTTATCTATTATTTGTATTGATCATTCATCCAAATATGCATTATTCCAATTTATTACATGCTTACACAAAGAGAACATGCTTGATAAAGCAACTTTATTGAAATAAATATGCCCTTAATCTATGCCACATCACTTTTAGGATGAGATTGGCAGAGTTTGAGTCAGGTTAATGACTTCCTGTTTTACTTAACAAAGCAGTATGATGCTCCCACCACTCAGAACACTTTATTTTCTCTTATTCAACTTCAAATAATGTAATCACACTATTTAGTTTTTAAGTATAGAAAGAAATAGATGTTGACAATAATTATCACTTCTATTAGCAGTCATTGAGTACTATCATTCTTATATAATTTTATTTTACATTTGGTAGACTAAATAAGCATGAATTGGACCTTCAAATTCTTTCATTTTTTAAAAAAATCTCAGACTCTTTCCTCTTAGAGATATAGGAATATCAAGACACAGAGAAAAGGAATGAACACAAAGAAACTGATTATTGTGTCAATGGTGTTGAATCTACTGATCGCTCACAGATCATTGGAACTACAGCTTTGTCTTTATAATATATTCACTTTTCTTTAGATCTTATGAAAGAATGTTTCCCCTGAAACCTGAAATAAGCTAACGAATACAGATATGTATCCTATAACTATACATATTTATGGCACTATCCAAGGGTATAAACACAAGAAAACTTTATACACTGATTTATTACAGAAGAATCCTTCAAAAATATGATAATATCTATAGGGAAATTATGTATTTGGATGTTGGCAGGTAAAGGCAAAGGACTAATGAATATTGAGAAACTTTACTGTGTCAAAAAATAAAAAAGGTAAACTAAGCTATTAAGGTTGGTAGAGAAAGATAAATTGCTTCTAAGTCTGGAAAAAAACCTAAAAAGTGCAGTAATAAATGTATTAGCATGATATTTCTCCCTTCCCATCCTCCCTATAGTTTGCTTAAAAAAAAGAAAAGAAAAGAAAATGAAAGATATAAGTAGTTGTTGTAGCTCTATTCACAATAGTAAAAACATGAAACAAATCATGCTACACACAGAAGCTGGACTTGATAAAAAAAAATGTGGTGCATATACACAATGGAATATTATGCAGCCATAAATAAGGACAAGCATATAGACTTAGCAGCAACTTGGATGAATTTAAAGTCTATCATACTCAGTGATCTATCACAGAAACAAAGAACAGAGTACCATATGTTCTCACTCATAAGCAGACCTTGAACAATTATCATAATACTGTAAGAAAGGAATTGGCAGTAGTGGGAAACTAAAAGAGGAGGGGAGTGGGATTGGCAGTTGATGAAAACTGCCAGGGCAGGGAGGGGCACACCTCATCAACAAGGGTACCTGCATAATTAACATTTGTGTATCTAACCCTGAATTGTACCCCATAACTTTAAAATAAAAATAAGGAAAAAAAAAGATATATGTAGAAAGCAGACAGACATTGGGCACTGTTCCTTTCTCGTGGTGACTTAAACCACTGAATCCCAAATGACATTGTAGCCAAATTCTCTCTAAACTCTAAGTTTAAACAAAGATGAGATTACTAGATAGTTCTTTGACAGTAAAATCAGGATGAGAGGTCTAGTATTGAACTTGTCAAAGATGACTTCAATTTATTTCAACAACTTTTCAGTCCCAAATCTCCTTAACAGTTGGTGATAAATAAATAATTGCCTTCTCAATATAGCCACCAGAAATATAAAAGAGCTTACATTCTCTAGGGTGTGGGAAAAGGGATACAACCAAACAGAGGAATACAGTGGTCTCTCTCAATTTCAGATAGACAGATAGATAATAGATAGAAAGAAATAAAAATTAATAGATAGATAGATAGATAGATAGATGATGGATAGATGCAAATTTAGACATTAAAAATAGGATATTTAGAAAGAAAGACAATGGCACTAACAAAAGAAGAAAATATCTGTCTAAAGTAACACACAAATTACTTTTATTTTGAAAGTAGAAGAGAGAAATTTAACATTACAAATACAAATATATTCAGGCACTTAGAGGAAAAAGTTGAAAGAATAAAGAGGCAGTAATTCTAAACAACCAAGTAAAAAACACAAAAATTATAAATACAAAGAAAACCATGGACACAGCTCTAGGAAGATCATTGAACTTAAAAAGAGGTCAATACAAATTATCCAAAACACAAAACAGTACAAAGGGAAATTATCCAAACACAGCACAAAGAGGAATAAGAGAGTTAAGATTTAAAAACTGAACAGAATATTAGTAACACAATATCAAGCAATCTATTATAAGAGAAAAAAACAAAGAGTAAGAAAAAAGTGTTATGGCCTAAAATTTTCAGATTTGAAGGAACACCAACAGTTTTTAAGTTCAGAAAACCAAAGGCACAATAGATGCACCAAAAATCAGATTTGACACACAATACTCAACCCAATTTTATCTTGATATAAAATCGTAAAATTAATTTAAAGCAGAAAAGCAATACATTGTTGAGATAAGAATAACTATAAAAGTGTATTTTATAACAGCAATCATTTAATCCAAAAATAGAAGAAAAAGAGATGATGCATTTAAAATGTGAAAATAAAAACATTCCTCAAATTTGATAATCAGAAACCTCATATTTCAAACTAAGGTGAAATGAAGATAGTTTTAGGTAAATAGTATTTGAGAGAATGTGTTATTTTTAAACCTGGATTTTAAAAAAATTGCAGAAATTCTCCAGACTGAAGAAAAAATATATCAGTTGAAATTTTAAATCTACAGAACTGATTAAAGAGCACTGTAAATGGGACAAATAAATGAGTAAATAGACTATCTTTTGCATTATCTAATTTTATTAAAAATATATTTAAGTGATCAGAGATAAAATAACTGCATTGTATGTGATAGTTAAATTATAGTAGGAACAATAATAAAAATGATGGGAACAAAGTGTTCAACTGATTCTGTTATAGCTCATATTATGCATATGAAGTGTTAGAATAGTAGTACAAAAAAACTAATAAGCTAAGGATACATATATTAAATAAAACAGGTCAACAAAATATGAGGAAGAAAAATACAAATTCAATGCCAGAATAATAGTGGAGTACTAAACAGTAATAATTAATTTTAAAAAGACTGAAAAAAGAAACCAATAAACAGAAAACAGAAAAACAAATTTTAAAAATAACAAAGAAAACAATAGCTCAAACTCAATCTTAAGACTTATACACATATGAATGAGTGTTTCAATTAAAAAGAGTTTTGTCAAAATGTATTTTTATAAAAGGAACCAACTACATGCTATCACTAAGAGATGCACTAAATGCAAAATTACAGGTTTAAAACAATAGGTGAATTATACATAGAACAATAGGGAAATGTATATATGTGAACATTAATCTAAAAATCTGGTGTGGCTATTTAACACCAATAAAATAGTCTTTAAAAGAGATGGTAATATCACATTTAAAGTGGTAGATTTCATAATAATACAAGTCAATTCATCAAGAACAAATAGTAATCCAAGATGTGTTTACACATTAGAACAGAGTTTTAAACTACAGGAAGCAAGTTTTCAGAGTTAAAAAGAGAAAGAAACCAATGAAAAATATAGTTGAAGACTACACTATTCTTTCCTTAGTTATTGATAAAAATAATGACCAAAATTCAGTAAGCAAATAAAATATGTGCCTATATGAAAATATTATTAACCATTCTGATCCAACAGTTATTACAGTGTAGTAATCAATAAATCTTTGCCAACGTCAAGAAGCTTTTTCTCTACAATAAATCCATGAAATATAAATTGCTCCTAAATTTGCATGAAGCATTCTTCAAGATAGACCATATGGTAAGCCACAGAATATACCTTATCAGTCTCAAAAGATCAACATTATCAAATGTATCTTCTCTTACCACAATGGAATTAAATTGATGAAGCACTAACAGAAGGAAAAACAGAAATTTTAAAACATAAGTAAAAATTAGTACACTCTTAAATGGTTGATGGGTCAAAGAAGAAATCATAACAAAAATTAGAAAACAATACTTAAAATTTATATGGAAGCACAAAAGAGCCCGACTAACTTTAGAAATCCTAAGCGAAAAAAAGAAAGCTAGAGGCATCACATTGCCATACTTGAAACTTTACTACAAGAATGGAGTAAACAAAGCAGCATTGTACTGGTCCAAAAATAGACACACAGACCAATGGAAAAGAACAGAGAACCCAGAAATTAAAGTTCTGATTTATAACCAATTCATCTTTGACAAAGCAGACACAAACAAACATTGGAAAAGGAACATGCTATTCAACAAATGAAGCTGGGAAAACTGGTTAACCAGGTGCAGAAAAATGAAGCTGGACCTCTCACCAAATACAAAAACAATAACTCAAGATGGATTAACGACTAAATTGTAAGATCCCATACTACAAAAATTCTAGAAGAAAGCCTAGAACACATTCTCCTGGGCATTGGTTTATGCTGTGAATTCATGAGCAAGTAGTCAAAAACAAATTCAGCAAAAACTAAATTTAATAAGTGGGACCCACTCAAGTTTTTTTATAAATTAAAAAAAAAACACTTTTTCACACTAGCAACATCAACAGAGTAAATAGACAACATATCGAATGGTAGACAATATTTGCAAACTATACATCTGACAAAGATCTAATATCTAGAAGCTATAATGAAATCAAATACATAGGTAGAAGAAAATTAAAAAAAAAACTTTAAAAAGTGGGCAAAGGACGTGAACAGACACTGCTAAAAGGAAGACACACAAGTAGCCAGCAAACATATGAAAAAATACTCACCATCACTAATCGTCAGACCAATGCAAATCAAAACAATAATGACACACCTTCTCACATCAGATCTGCTAATATTAAAAAGTCAAAAAGTAACAGATGTTGGCAAGGTTGCTGAGAAAAGGGATTGCTCATACAATGTTGGTAGGAATGTAAGCTAGTTCAACTCCTGTGGAAAGCAGTTTGCAAATTTCTCAAAGAACTAAAAATAGATTTACCATTTGACCCAGCAATTCCAGTATGGGATATATACACAGAAGAGTAAATCATTCTACCAAAAAACATGTGCACTAGTTTATCGTAGCACTATTCACAATAGCAAGAACTTGGAACCAATCTAAGTGATCATGGATGCTAGACTGGATAAGGAAAATGTGGTACATATTCACCATGGAATACTACACAGCCATAAAAAGAACAAAATCATACGTTTTCAAGTGACATGGATGCAGCTGGAAGCCATGATTCCAAGTGAATTATCACAGAAAAAGAAAACCGAATACTGAGACAGGAGATAGCTATAGAAAAACTAGGCAGACAGATAGTCCTCTGATAACAAAGTAATGAATTCCTGGCAGGCCTCTCAGGCCCAGCATTTGGTAAACAAGCTCCCTGCAAACCTGTCAAGCTAGAGCTTAAGTACTTACGGCTAGGATCCAAAAGAAACCAATCGGCTCAACATTAGGTCCCTAACTTAATACTGACCAATCAGAACAGCTACAGCTCACAGCTAATGCTGGTCAATAGGCTTGGACTTAGGGCTATATCAATATCGTGTTTTCGGGCCCCAGATGGGCAACCCCTTCGTGTCCTCTTCTACCGTGAGAGCTTCTCTGTCCTCTCAATAAATCTTGCTTACTTTCCTGCTGTCCGTGTCCCTCATTCTTCCTGGGCATGAGACAAGAACCTCGACCCTGAAGAGCTGCAACCTGAAGAGCTGCAGAAGATCATCAGAGCCGAAAAGTCGGGCACCGCAGAGGCTGGTTTGCCAGCTGATGGAGCCAGTTGAGCCAGGAGAGCTGCAGGAAGAAGGAGACTCTGAAGCTGAGACACACAGGGGGCTAGGCTTGCCGGCCCACCGAACCAGCAACACTATCAGGACTTGGCTTGCCAGCCCGTTAGAGCTGACACTTCCTGAGCTAGGCTTACCAGCCCCTTGATGACCCTGTCTAGTGCTTGGCTGACCGACCCACTGAGCTGACACTCTTGAAGCCCAAGCTGACCTGAAAAATCCGCATCAATGCCTCAGGTTATTTACAAGTGGCAGCTCAATACTGAGACATCCAGGCATAATAACAGGAACAACAGAAATGAGGGATTAATAAAAAGGGAAGGAAAAGAGTGGGATAAAAGTTGAAAAAACACTCATGGGGTACCATCTTCATAAGAGTTGTGCTCAACAGAAGACCAAACCTTATCATCACACAACATACCCATGTATACAAAACTTGTATATGTGCCCCTTGAACCTGAAATAATAAAAAAAACCATAAAGATGGGATATAATTGTTAATTATACATCTTAAAAATTATGACAAAAAAGAAAATGACTTGAAATAAATGACAATGGAAATAGAATACACCAAAATTTATGGAATGCAGCAAAAGCAGTGCTTAAAAAAAATACTGTTAAACTCTACATTTAAAAACAGATGTCAAATCACTAACCTAATTTTACACCTTAAAGAACTAGAAAAGGAAAAAAAAAACTTAACATGAAGATATCAGAAGGAAAGATGTAATTAACATCATGGTGTATATAATAAAAATACATAATCAGCCAAAAAAAAAAAATCAACAAAAGCAAATGACCGTTCTTTGGAAAGATTTTTTAAAAATTAAAATAGTTAGATTAACTTAGAAACAAACAACTCAAATTGCTAAACTGAAAAATGAATGCGAGAACACTGCTGTTCACCTTACAAAAATAAGTGATTATAAGATAATATCATCAACAATTATAATAAACGAATTAGTCAGGTGACCTAGATGAAATAAATAAATTCTTAGAAATATACAAACTACTGAGACTAGCAAAGAAGAAACAGAAAATATGAATACATTAACAATAAAATAATGTTAAAATCATTATTTAAAAACTTCCCAACAAAGAAGAGTCCAGAACAAAATGACTTATTCAGGGAATTCTGTTAATTTTTTTAAAGAGACAATACCATCTTTTTAAATCTTCCAAAAAATAGGACAAAATACATACTAATACATTCTATGATGCAAAGTCAGATAAAGCCGTAATGAAAAACCCTACAGATCAAAACCTTATACGAGTATAGATGTAAAAATTTCAGGAATACAATGATGGTCAAACCTGTAAAAAACAGTCAACATAGTATGTCATATTTATAGAATGAATGGAGAAATCCCACATAACATCTCAATTGTTATTGAACAAAAATGCCATCTTCTGTCAATAATACATCAACTAAAAAACCTAGAAGTATAAGAAAACATCCTGTTTCCATATGAATCCCTGTATTGTCGTTTCCAGGTCTGAGAATAATACTGCTGGCAATTTAGTGAGTATTGCGTTAAAACTGAAGATTGCCTTGGGTGATATAGACATCTTAACAACATTGATTCTTCCAATCCATGAGCATGGAATATTTTTTTCATTTATTTGCATCATCTTTGATTTCTTTGAGCGGTGGTTTGTTGTTTTCATCATAAAGTTCTTTGACTTCTCTGGTTAGGAAGATGTCAAAGTATTTCATATTTTTATGGCTATTGTGAATGGGATTGTGCTTTTTACTTAGGTTTCTGTTTGTTTATTGTTGGTGTATAGGAATGTAACTGTCTTTTGTACATTTATTTTATACTCTGAGACTTTGCCAAAGTCCCTCATCAGTGCAAGAAGATTTTTGATAGATTCTCTGGTTTTTCAGGTATACAATCATGTCGTCCGCAAAGAGGGATAACATAATTACCTCTTTTTCTATTTGGATACCCCTGATTTTCTTCTCTTGTCTGATAGCTATCACTTCCAATACTATGTTGAACAGGAAGGGTGAGAGTAGGCATCCTTGTCTTGTTCTGTTTTTCAGGGAATATGTTTCCAATCTCTGTCTATTTAGCAGTATATTGGCTGTGGGTTTCTTGTAAATGGCTCTTATTATTTTGAGGTATGTTCCATCTATGCCTAGATGTTCAAGGGTTTTTATCAAGGAAGGGTGCTGGATTATATTAAAAGCTTTTTCACCATCTAATGATATAATTATGTGGTTTTTGTCTTTACATCTGTTGATGTATTTCATGGCATCTATTGTCCTGAAGATGTTGAACCAGCCCTGTATCCTGGTGATGAAGCCTACTTGGTTACAAAAAAAAGCAAAGTGGGAGGCATTATTCTCCCAGACTTTATGCTTTATTATAAAGCTATAATAATCAAAACAACCTGGCATTGATACAAGAAGAGGCATATAGACCAAAGGAACAAGGTAGAGATTCCAGAATCAAAGCATCAATTTCTCAACCAACTCAACTTTGACAAAGCTTCCACCATCAAACACTGGGGAGAGGAGAACCTATTCAGTAAATTTTGCTGGGAAAACTGGCTGACCACATGCAGAAGATTAAAACAAGACCCCTAGCTATCACCATACACAAAAATCAACTCTAAATGGATCGAAGACCCAAATGTAAAACCTCAAACTATAAGAACCTCAGAAAATGCAAGAGGCACCCTTATGGAAATTGGAACTGGCAACCAATTCTCATAAAAACTCCAAGTGCCCATGCTGTAAGAGATAAGATAAACAAGTAGGACCTCATCAAACTGACAAGTTTCTGAAAAGCCAAAGAAACCATTGCGAGAGCAGAGAGATAGCCCATAAACTGGGAAAAGAATATTTGCCAAATGTGTATCTGACAAAGGCCTAACATCTAGGATCTACAAGAAATTCATATGTGCCAAAAAAGACAAAAAACTAAACAGCCCCATTACAAAGTGGGCAAAAATATGGATAGATACTTCTCAAAAGAAGACATACAAGCAGCCAACAGATACATGTAAAAATGCTCAGCTTCACCAGTCATCAAGAAAGTGCAAATTAAAACCACACTGAGATATCACCTAACTCCCGTCAGGATGACCATCATCAATAACTCAAAAATAGCAGATGCTGGAAAGGATGCATCTAAAAGGGAACACTTCTACACTGTTTGTGTCAGTGAGAATTAGTACAGCCTCTGTGGAAAACAGTTTGGCGATTTCTTAAAGATCTAAAAGCCCACCTCCCATATGTCCTCGCAATCCCATACTGGGAATATATCAGAAACTCAAATCACTGTATGGAAAAGATACCTGCACAGATGTATTTATTGCAACATTATTTACAATAGCAAAAACATAGAACCAACATTGCTGCCCATTGAAATTATGAAACTTACAGCAACGTGGGTGGACTTAGAGGCTATAATACTGAGTGATCTGTCACAGAAACATAGAACTGAATATCACATGTTCTCACTCATAAGTGGACCTTAAACAACTATCATAATACTATAAGAAAGAAATTGGCAGTAGTGGGAAACTGCCAGGGAAGGGCGGGACACACCTCATCAACAAGGGTACCTGCATAATGAGCATTTGTATACCTAACTCTGAATTGTACCTCACATGTTTAAAATTTAAAAAAAAAATCTGAAAAAAGAAAACATCCTGAACATGATAGGTAGCATTTATGAAAATCTCACATCTAACGTCATATGCAATTGTATGAAACCGAAAGGTTCTTTCTAAGTTTGGGAACAAGATGAGGCTGTTGGCTTTTGTTACTTGTATTCAAAATCATACTAGAATCTAGCACAGCATTTGGGCGACCTTTCCAAAATAAAATACATCAAAATTGGAAAAAAGTGAAAGTAAAATTATTCTTATTAACAAATGACAAAATTTACACATATTAAAATTGTAATGAGTTCACCAAAAAAAAAAAAAAAAAAAAAAAGGTTAACAACTATTGAAGCTAATAAACAGAGTTAGCAAAGTTCTCGGATACAAAATAAACACAAACAAAAATCAGTTGATTTATATATACTAGCAATTAACGTTTCAAAAACACATTTTAAAACTATTATATTAACAACAAAATTAAAAATAATAAAATATTTAGAAATAAATTTAACTAAGGAAGTGAAAGAGTTGAGCAATAAAAACTCCAAAACTTTGTTGAAAAAAGATGTAAGTAAAATGGAAATGGAACTTGTGTTTATGAACTGGAAGACAATATTGTTAAGATGGCAATGAGATGGCAATGCTACTATTTTTTTAGCTGAATGTCTTATACTTATCAATGTCAAAAGATATATTAAGAGATATTGCACCCTCTTCATGTTTTTGGAAGAGTTTTAAAAGGATTGCTGTCATTTCTTATTAAATGTTTGATAGAATTAACTTATGCCAAACTTGAAGGTCTTTTTATGGTGTATTACTGAGACAAACACCTTGAAAATTCTGTAATAGAACATGTGCTTATTTAATTGAACTGTTTCTTGGGAGAGACTGAGTATTCTAATCCACAATAAGTTCTGAAATGTCCTCAGGCAATTGATTTTTTTTCCTTTAATCTTTAAGAAAGATGTAAATAGAAGACTTGACCCACAGGATTTCTGAGTTCATCTAAAACTCTATATTTTCTTATTTGGTCCTATCCTTTGTTTTTTACGAAGTCTTTACTAAAGTATCTTTCATTCACATCTATTTTTGTTACTGGTGACTGGGTGACTGATGTTTTCCTACTGCACTTGAGTTCTTGGTGATCTTCCAATTGCTTTAATTGCACGCTGAAGAATGAAAATATTAGAAAGACTGTCTGAGGTTTCAGCTGCCTAAATTCATTGTTAAGTCGTCTGTTCTTCTGGATCTGTCTCGAGAAAAACTGCTTTAACAACAACTCCTGCTTTATCAAATGTATCTGATCTTTGGCAAGAACCCTATATAATATTCTTCTATAGTCTTAAATACCAGAAATCAAAACAAACATATATTCATCAACATATCTATATATTACTACACTTTTGCTAAACCATCTAATGAAGAATAAACTTTCAACAATATTAACTGCTTTAACATAATATAGTAAATGACAGGTATACTTTTGTTTATATGTAAAGGTGAAAATAAGGCAATAAAATTTGAAAGTAGTAAAAGTATCTATTCAATTCTTAAAAGTGATATCTAGGAATAGCAAAAAATAAGCGAATAACTTTTTCTTGTCAAACTCTGATATTAATTCTGATGGTTATTACTCATGAATTGGAAATATTTATTGAACAGGATACAAAAACACTAGTATATAAAAAATTAAAAATTGAACTCTATTAAATTTAGAAGCATTATGCTTCTAAATTTTTTGGTAATTATACCAATATAATTGGTAATTATACCAATAGGTTTATATAAAAGTGTGAGGATCAAACCTGGAGATTTGAAGGTATTTTTCAATGGATATATAGATGGAAGGATTCTATCCAGGATATAGGATGCAGAAATAATTTTTGCTAATCAATAAGAAAACAAACAATCCAATAGAAAAAACTGCAAAACGTTTGCACAATTATCTCAAAAATAAATGGTCAATAGATATTTAAAATGTTCTAAATTTCATCTAAGAAATGTGGATTAAAACCACCAAGGGACAGAACTACACACCCTCAATGAATACTTAAAAAATCCAAAATACTAAATGTTGAAGACTTTGGACAGTGAAACTCCCATACAGTGCTGGTGAATCAATAAATTGGCTTAAATATTTTGGAAAATTTCTTTGCAGTATTTACTGAAGCTGAGTAAATGCCTTCTCTATGCCCAAGCAGTTCCATTCCTAGATACTCAACATAAATGTACACATATATAAGCCAACTATGAGGCTTTTTGTAGCAGGTTTATATACATTAATCAAAAACGCTGGAAAAACAACTACATGGTTACTAATTGTGATGTTATATAATAATTAAAGTGACCAATTCCTATTCAGAACCCTAAAGGCCAATATTTTAAGAAATAAGATAGACAAGTGGGACCTCATCAAATTAACGAGCTTCTGCAAAGCTAAAGAAACCATCAAGTGAGCAGAGAGACGGCCCTCAGAATGGGAAAAACTATATGCCAACTGTATATCCAACAAAGGCCTAACATCTAGGATCTACAAGGAACTCAAACATACCAAAAGGAAAAAAGCAAACAGCTGCTTTAAAATGTGGGCAAAAGACATGAATAGACACTTCTCAAAAGAAGATATACAGGCAGTTAACAAACACATAAAAAGTGCTCAGACTCACTCATCATCAGAGAAATGCAAATCAAAATCACATTGAGATACCACCTAACCCCAGTAAGAATGGCCATGATTAATAAAACAAACTGCAATAGGTGCTGACGAGGATGTGGAGAAAAAGGAACACTTCCACATTGCTGGTGGGAATGCAGACTAGTACAACTTCTTTGGAAGACAGTGTGGCAATTTCTGAAAGAACTAGAAATTGACCTTCCATATGACCCAGCAATCCCCCTTTTGGGAATATACCTGAAGGAACTCAAATTATTCTACAAAAATGAAACCTGCACACGTATGTTTGTTGCAGCTCTATTCACAATAGCAAAAATATGGAACCAATCCTGTTGCCCATCGAAGCTAGACTGGATTAAAAAATGTGGTACATATACACAATGGAATATCATGCAGCCATAAAGAAGGACAAATATATGGACTTTGCAGCAACTTGGATGGATTTGGAGTCGATCATAGTCAGTGATTTATCACAGAAAAATAGAAGAGTTCCATATGTTCTCACTCATAAGCTGATCTTGAACAATTACAATGCTATAAGAAAGTGATTGGCAGTAGTGGGAAACTGTCGGGGGTGGGAGTGAGATTGGCAGTTGAGGGAAACTGCTAGGGGAAGGAGGGGCATACCTCATCAACAAGTGTACCTGCATGATCAATGTTTATATACTTAACTCTGAAATGTACCCCACATCTTTATAATAAAATCTTTTTAAAAGAAAAAATAATAATTAAAGTGAAAAACTACTGCTCATGGAAAAAAATGGAATGGATCTCAAAAACATAATGAGTCAGACAAAAAATAATGCATATATTTTCTTATATATAAAGTTAAAAAAAAGCTATACTAGACATCGCATAATGATTTATTATTGAACAGGACAGATGACTGAGAATTAGTTAAGGGAACTGGTATTTTGATAAATATTCTACTTCTTGACTGGTGGTTTTCACTAGTGTATTCAATTCTGGTAACTCTTAGAGTTGCAATCTTATTTGTGAATTTTTCTGGAAGCATCTTTACATCAATTTTAAAACTGATTTAAAATTCTGAAATTTATTTAAACAGCCTAGCCTTTGTTCAGAAGGAATCTATCCTAGATTCCGATTGTTGGCTTAGAACTTGTGTCTGAGCCAAGATCATGAATAGAGCCAACTTGTATCACAGATGTTCTCTGGGTGCTGTTCTTCTGAACATCTTGTAGGATTATCAGTGCTCATGATGCTAAAATATTATCCTCAAATTACTGAAACGACATAAAATTATATAAACTAAAGAAAAAAGCTGTATATTCTAATAATATAGAATTTTGCACAATGAACATTCTTCACCAGAAAAATAACAATGTGTAGTCTTTATTTTGGAATATAAGAATATCTTCCTGATTTTCCAGAATATGTAATAATCAGTACTTTCAGTGTTTAATTAGACAACATATTCTGACTTTCTTACATCTTCCATTCCCACTCTCAGTAGTGAAGCAAAAAACATATTTTTCAGGTAATTATTACTTCCTAAAAATTGTTTTGTTGTATTTTGACCTGAATGACTCATTCAATTCTGTAAAGTAGTCAGCCATGTAACTACATGAAAACAGTTGTAATAACTCATCTTGCTGTATAATAGATCTATTATAACATATAATTCAAATAGAATATTCCACTTAACCCATTTCACACTCACTCTGATTTTCAGTTATGATGTTTGGTCCCTGGATTTGTCCATAGCTTCAAATAACATTCGATCTAAAATCATGAGATCCTGTAGCATTTACTAAACTCAAAGTATTGATTTCTCTATGTGTTTTATCTCTCTTTCTTTTTTACATCATGTTCAAGACGATATTAACACAAAAATTCTGGTTTACACATGAACAAGGCTTTACATACAGCCTATGTAATCCTTGAAAGAAAATCTATAAGCTCAATTTGTTTAAAATTTGTCAATAGGTTTAATGTTTTTTTCTTAGTTTTTCATGCTTTTAAAAGCTGGGAAATAATACTGTCAATCATCTTTTTCAAGTTTTACATCCTTTGGACTAAGTTTGTGTTTCTACTTTGACGTGCTCCTACTGCATATTAAAAATGAGCTTATATTTTTTTAAAATCCTAAGATGAATTATTCTGCTTGAACAGGCCAAGCTGTTCTAAAAAGCCTACTGCTGACAGTGCTTAACTAAAGTCAACAAAGAGAAGATAAGGCTTACTGGTATTGTTTGTTGAAATATTAATACCAATTCCAGCTGTAAAAATGATAAATACTTTAATAAAGATAGCTTGTTCCTCACCAAAGTTTGCAGTACTGTTTATTCTATCCATGCAGGAATATTCCCAGCAGACAGATTTAATCTCACAAAAGATATGGGTTACTAAAATGTGACTATCGTAGAAATATCCCTAAAGCTTTTAAAATAAGCAATCAAAATGTATTAGCTACATTTTACATCCTTTAAAATCCCACACATCTTTTCCTCATTAGTTGTATTTTAAAGGAACACATGCATTGTGTTTAAGATATCACTTCACATATGTACCTATAAGATATATATTTGTATAACAATTGTGTGGTTTTTTTGTGTGTGCTTTCATTTTTGGTTTTTATTTCTGTTTTGTTTGACTTTTTTGTTGTTTGCTTTGTTATGTTTTTGTGTTTTCTTTTTATTGTAAGATACATTCACATGAACTACAGAATCAGACTGCAGCATACATTATGGAGGATTACAGAGTTAAATTGTAAACTGAACTTGGATAGTAGAAGCATTAGGGGATAGTTTATTGGCAGATACGCCCTGTGCCATGCTCTGTGTGTACACTGATTAAAAAAGCATTATATGGCTCCAATGCCACTTCAGTTTCATGGGGTTTTTATGTGACATGGCACATCAAATCTGCCAAGAACAGGACCATCTGGAAAGAGAGTACCAGTCAGGAAATTAATTTTATTTGAAGGAAAATAACGTGGACAAATATTAGGTATAATTGAAGATCAAAAAATGATTCACACATTGAAACATGACAATTTGGTGTGTATGCATACACACATGTATACATACATGCACATAATTACACGCAAATACACATATTATATTTATAAACATCTGTGTTCCAATGTCTACATTATTTTAATAAATAAATAATTTTCTAATGTGTTCAGTGTGTGTCAGATCAATCCTTTGTGGATAACTGTTAAGTTAAAATAAATACTATGACAAATCGTCTGTTAAAAGATTGCTTAAAATTTAAAAATCTTTTTTTTATAGATTTTTGTAACAACGATATCAAAAATTATTTTAGGTACTAAGAATCTTATGGCACTCAAAATAAAAAAAGATGGAATGTAAGAAACTGAAAAATAACAAACAGGTGGAACTGAAGTAGCCACAGAGCATTAGGCAAGTCAAGGTGGAAGATGGAGACAGAAAAGATTACAGAAAAAAAAAAACCCTTGATTTTAGGACACTGGAAATAGTTTAAGATGGCATGTATAAAGCACCTTTTTAAAAAAGTCATTGTATGCATTATAACACATGCATTGGAATTTATAAAAGTGGAATAGTTTGTTTTGATATTTATAAGACTATTAATGTAGAGTTCCAGAAGTTGTCTGCAAGTGTCCATTACCTCTTAACCAGCAAATAATTTGCTTATAATTTGTAATTCTATTTTACCAATTCAAAAATAGAAAATGATCTACTATGTGTCTCGGATTAATAACCAGGTGATTAATTTGAAATTGAAGTCACTGGTAGTTTTATTTATGTGAGTTCTCCAAGTATGCCATTGCCTATGACGTCTATGGAAGAGTATTTCAAGCTGAAGTGGAAACAAATGCAAAAGCCCTGAAATTAAAAAGAGGACATTATTAAAGATTCAGAAAAATATTACTTTGTCTGTTTTATACCAAATTACAAGAAATAATAAATATTCAAATTTTATTTTATTGTGTTTTTATCAAAATAATGGTATTATATTTAAAGTGATTCCAAATAGCTAGAAGTGATAGCAATTTGCTATACAGACTTAGATATACTCTTACAAAAACAAATGCGTGTTTATATGTGTGTAATAGATACATGATTATGTGTACATATATTTATAAATAGTTATATTGATATATTTATAATATATAATACACATTTATGTAAATATATTGATATATTCATATTAATACATATTTATGCATATGTATCTGTATATATTACTTATACATACACAAGACATATATTTGCTGATTTGTTGAGGACAATGATATTTTATCATATTTTGTTACAGAGTAACATGTCATAAATTTACTCTGGGTAATATCTCGATCTGCAATTTTCTATTTTAAACAAATTTAAAATAGTTCAAATTATGGATGCCACACAATTTATTCAGTTACGTCTAAAAAAATAGGTTCCATATTAGTTTTTTCTACTCCTAACAATTTTACATTTAAAATTTTTAAAAATACTTATATCCTGATATTCCAGGTAAATTTTTCAAAATGCTACTCTCTTGTTTTGCATTTGTCTAATTTAAAGCAAGGAGTTTGCTATGTACTGAAAGTAGATTTTAATAAGATAGCAATTGCATCCTCTTTATTTGAATCTGTTTCCCTGAAATCTATTTGAAGAGAGCTCTTTCTCGCCCTTTTTTTCTCGTAATGGATATAAACAGATTTTGACATGAAGAGCCTCACTGTGAGATAATGTTTTATTTGAGACTAAAATGATAGGCCTAGGAAAGCCATATGATGATCTTAGTCAGTTTCAGAAAGAAGCAAGGACATGTGCAAGTTTGAGCTCACATTGTGATGAAGAATGAAGCTGATGTACTTAGTGAGGCAGAGACAAAAGACTACAGAGCTTTGGAGAAGCAGGTCTCAGTTTTAGTGTCCTGACAACCCTGCAGTACATGTGTCAGTGGATTCGGAAGGATGATCCTGTATTAGTTAATCTAAAAGTATCCCTTCTCTTAACATAGTCCAAGGGCTTTGTTATACTAAGAATATTATTGATTTCTTATAAAATGCTTTAGAATAGACATTTTTCCACCTCTTTCCTTTTTGTCAGTGATGAAATAAGGCTATATTTAGATTCAGTGTTACTTTGAATCTAAATATAGATTCTTATAAATACAGAATCTTTTAACACTTTGTAGTGTGCGACTTTACCATCTTGCAGGACATTTATAGCATAGTTTTCTGTGAGGCAAAGTCATGCTGTCTTCAAGTTACACAAATAATTGTTGTAAGTCTGCTCATTGGTGAAGTCAAATTGATACTTTTAAAAGTGTTTCCTCTTTGTCCATCACAATCCTTGCTGCCGTGCATGGTAATTATAAGACTGTGCTGTCTTGAAGAGTTTAAAAACATCAACAGAGTCTTATTGAAAGAAGAGAATGAAAATGACTAGCATTTCCCAAACGTTAAGAATTCTGAGAAGATCTTGCATTACTTACAACATTACTTGGAATCCTCTTTATAAAGTAGCATAATTTGTTAGCTCATTCCTTTTAGCCTAAGTTTAAAACACAAGAGGCTATGTGAGCTATGGTGGTCCAGTCATGTAATCACTTTAGTGATAGGATGTAGTTTAATTGTTTCCCAGTAAGGCTTTTTAGTCACAGTCTCTCCTACTCAAAGTATCATGGGCCTATGGACACAAACGTAAGCCAATGCCTGACTTTAGGCTCCCAAAAATTTATTGTCTGCTTTTTACAAACGATTTATCATGTAAATAGGGTTATTTTTTGAAATCTGCCCAAGCATCCTCTTAACAGTAGATTTTGTGTCTCTTTCCTTTAATTTTCCCATGTCTTACATTTATGTTAAGAAAGTATTTCTATCTTACATTAGTTCTGCACTCAGTGTAAGTCTCTGGTACCAATATAGTAAAACAGAACTCATTAATTTTGAAAAGGATTAGAGGAATTTTAGTCACTCTGGCCTAAAAATCATTCATAATTGTAAGACAATTGGGATAAAAGTGATGATCTCTTGTCAAAAAAATGTTCTATGAGTAGTAATACTTAAAATTCATATAATCTCAATTATTCCATTTAATATATTGGTATTAACTCATTAATGCATGAAAGCTTAAATTGATATAATCACCTAGAGCTTCAGAAGATATTCATCAATATAGGTAGTTATAATTTAAAATATGTCTGTTTTTGAGAAAAAATGCTGTATTTCACACAAAGTAGAATTTGTCATGTTGGTGTGTGGCTTTATTTCAGCAAATCTATTTCCCTTCTGTTCATATCTCTGTAACTTTGAAAGATTTATTGTTTCAATGATGATAATGTAGAAATGGCAATATTTCCGCAGAAAATGTAAGGCAGTGTATTAGCTTATATGAGGTATGAGTTTGACAGCAAATTAGAACTGGTTAAGGAATGTCACTTCAGATTCACAGATAATTGAGGAGAGAAAGTAGTTTGATTATTAGGTAGTGAAATTAACTTTTTTATATGTTTACTTTCATGGATATCTATACTCTATTATTTTTATTATATTTTTATGCTTAATAGCATACTATTTTTAGAAATACAAAAATGGTATGTTGTTTTATAATATTTCAAAAGTGTGGGCGGAAAGACACTGTGACTTTCCCATGTGAAATTGTGTTTGCACATAGAATATAAACATGTTTTGTACAGTGAAGTATGTGTTGATGGAATGTATAGCATCACATCACACTGAAATAAAAATGTTTCTCTTTCAGCAAGAAACAAGCTGTGTTGGGAATGCCTCTATAGAAAAGAGTACAATAAAATGATGTTAAGATACATAAAGTTTATAAAATAATTTATGATATTCCATAAGTTGCATCATATCACTGAACATGACATGTGAATCCTAAAGAAAATTGAAAGAAGGATTCATTTGGTTTTAAAATTAACAAGTCAATATAATATTTAGTTTACTAAATACTCATCAGACTTTAGGTTACCATTTTCTAATTAAAATGAAGCACACTTATCGCTTACATTTTGGAGTCCTTCAAAAATGAGCCAACAGATAGTATACAATATTAATAATAATGAAGAAATCAACATGTAGTAAACACAGGGAGATAGAATTTGCACCCAAATGTCTACACATTTTTCATAGAGGAAAAATTTATCACATTTTCCTTTTTAGCTTTGTTTTTAAGTCCCTTAAATGTTGACATTTTTTCTTTCTTTATGAAAAACATAGGGTTTAGGAAGTGAATAGATTTACCTTCAAAGTAAATGCAGTTACTTCCAAAATATTATATATTTTGGCTAACATTATGATTATAAAATGTTCATGACTGTCTTCAAACCAGAGCTATCCTGAAAATATGACAATAACAAAAAATTTTGTGAACAAAAACTTACTTGTATTTATAGTTATTAATATATATATCAATTTGGGCCATGGAGTGCCTGGAAATTTGGTTAAACATTATTTTAGGTGTGTTTGTGAGGATGTTTTTTTAATGAGATGAACATTTGAGTTAGTAAACTGAGAAAACAGATTGTCCTCCCTTCTATGGGTGGCCCTCATCCAAAGTTGAAGACCTGAATAGAACAAAAAGGTTGGTCCTCCCACGAGTCATGAAAAACTCCTTTGGTTTGATTGCCTGAGCTGGGCTGTCAGCCTCAGCCTCTTCCTTCCTTTCCCTTAAGACATCAGTTCTTCCTGAGTTTTGAGCCTGCCAGCTTTTGAACTGGAACTTACACTCTTGCCTCTCCTGGTTTTCAGCTTGTCTGCTTCAGATCGTTGGTCTTGTCAGCCTTCATAATTGTATGAGATAATTTCTTATAATAAGGTGTGTGTGTGTGTGTGTGTGTGTGTGTGTGTGTGTGTGTGTGTGTGTGTGTGTGTGTGTTGGCTCTTTTCCTCTGGAGAACCCTGACTACTCTTGACTAATACGATATGCAAATTCACAAACCTGAGTTCAGTATAGATTTCTTCTGCCAAGATGAGGTTGTGGAGAGTGTTTATTTCTGTTAAAGATTTTCAAGGTGGGAAAGGAAGGATTACAGTTTTTCTTCATCAAGTACATTGTGTATGGTTCGTGTCACCTCTTCCCTAAAACTTTAAAAACTGTAATGGGATGAAAAATTAGGGAGATGATATGTAAAGAAAACAGTAAAAGTGGTCTGAAATGGAAATGCAATTTCTTTATTATGACCTTAGGTTTGTTTGCCTACTTACTTAAATGAGCCTGGAAACTGAAGCCAACAAGTTAGGGTTAAACCATGAGAGTGTGATGTCTCCAAGACCATAAAGGAAGAGTTCTGAAAAAAAGATAAGGAGAAATAACCATGTCTATAATGTCTGCAGGTACAATGTCTTTGTTTTATGGCCATCTCTGTTCAGATAAGAGATATTTATTGAACATTTGTTGCTTGTCAGGCATTCTTTTAAGTTTGGTAGATATACTGTCAAGAATAAAAGACAAATATTCTTGTTTTTATTTGTGTTTCATGAAGACAATTTTTCATTAAGGATAAAAAATGTATTTACAAACACATTAAAAAATAAAAGGTAACGACCAAAGCTCTTATTAAAATACAACAATGTAATGTCAAGAAGAGTGGTAAATTAAAGAGTATATTCTTCTGCAAAAACTCCTAGTTCAAAGGTCACTGAAGAGGGTGAAGATTCACGTGCACCAAGAAGAAAAGAAGACACTGAGATTGAGGGTGAGTATCTCAGGTTGGGTTCCTAGAAGCATGACTTTTTGAGGGAGTACTTTACTTGTAAGGAAGAAGGTGAACTAAGATAGGAAAAGGAAAAAAGGAGCAAGGATGTAGTCAGTGGAACCATCAAATGAAACCATGAGGCTGGTCAAGGATGCCCATGTTTAGTCAGTCATTGTCTTGGAAATACACACATCTGGAGGTAATGACTTTTCTGCTTAGTTGGCTCCTGTCAGCTGAAGGTAATTCTATGGATGAGGGTGGAACTGTAAATCCATAGCAGTCAAAAATTACTTGAACTAGGGTAGGTGCACCAGTAAGGAAAATGTATCTGGGTGGGGCACCACAGCTCCAATTATGGTGACAGGAGTTCAGGAGGAAATTAGAGAGGCTAAGAACATGTACAGCCTTCAATCAAAGTAAATAATTGAGATTTCATCCGAAGAGCAATGGAAGCCTTTAGAGTATATTAATCAAAGGAATGGCATGATCTAGTTTATACTTTTTAAATGTTCTTCCTGAATAGTAAACAGAAAATGTTAAGTGATAGCGGTGGATTGAAGAGTTGATATTAGTGGAAATGGGGAAAAAATGTGTATTAATTGCCTAGGAAGAAGAATGGAGAATGAGTCAATTGAAAAAAGTGGATGTGGAATCAAGGGATTTAAAAAATTAATTTTAAAAAATAATGTGAATTGTTGGAGGATATTTATTCATAAAAATAATCTAGCAGAGAAGAAAAGTTAAGGTTTTTAGAGAAAGAGAATAATTTCAAAAGACATGTCTTTGATAAGGCAAGTGACAAAAAATGTCAAATACAAGCGCAAGTGTTAAAAATTAAAATATAGACTTGAGGTTCTGTATAGATGAATGAGGTAATTAACTTCAGGGTATTATTTCAACCCACCCCCCCAAATAAAACTGTCTTTTCATTTTATCTGCAGCTAAAATGTCATTTTAAATGATATAATGGATATATGAATAGAAGAATATGCCACAAAATTACATATATAAAATGCTTAAATGCTGCTTATTTGAAACTAGGCTACTTGTTATCAATCATTTTACTTTCCTTGAAAGATGGACATTTCAAGCACAAGTTTTAACTGAAATTTTAAAAAGGAGGAAAACTATTTATTGATTATGTTATAGAAACCAGAGGCTGGAATTACACATACCAAAAGGGCATCTTTCCTTTCAAGAGTTTTCAGTGTAGCAGAAGAGACAGCTGGAGATTTCAGTATGGATACATTATATGTGCTAAGACCATTAGAGATCGTCTACAGATCTTGTAAATAAGTCCAAGAGTTAAAGTTCAAGAAGTAGCAAGTTGATCAATAATGAAAACTTTATGTTCTTGAAATTACAATTAGTTTAGATGGTTCAAAGTATGCAGACAGTAACGAGAAGCAACAGATGTTGAAGTTGGAGACAGTGAGATGCAGGCCCTGTTTTGAAGTTTACCTCTGGCTTCTAGACTGAAAAGGTCATGGGAGAAATCTTAGTAAATATCAATATACAATAGATGGATTAAAATTTGGAAATGTGAAACATCTTTGCCTAGGAGCACTATAATTTTGTCTATGCTATCAAAGACATCATCATGCAAGAAATTGTGAATGGCTTTTTTACTCCATGGAGTACATGCAAAAATAAACAAAAGAAAAGACAGTCAGCCAATCCAGCACTGTGGATATTTAAGAGTGAGCTAAGAAGGAAAGTACTTTATAAAACACACAAAGACTATTGTAGAACCAGTTATCCTGTTTGCTCGTTCTTTTCATTACCTCAACTGCCTTAAGTACTATATTTATCTCCGTAAGGCATTCCTTACAGCAACACATAAATACTCTCATCAATAAGCTAATGAGTCAGAAAGAAACAGAAACTTAACAGTATTCTTTATACCTCTGGTGATTGGGAGTAGATCATGAAACAGATGTTTTGCATTAAGGTCCATTTTAAGAGTGTGTTCTCACATAACCTCCTGGATTTTACTATGAAAACAATGGTAATTTATTTACCAAAGGAAGAAAAGTATAGGCAGTAGTTCAACACCCGGCAAGGAGATTATAGTCAGTGGGCAACAATTCTATCCTCTAAATAACACGAACCCATATTCTAAATATATTCATGTAGACAAGGTAGCTTTCAATATATATGCTCAGAAAAAGAGTTGATATTTGGAGTCCTAAGAGAAAAAAATGCTCTTCTAATGCCTATGTCCAACACAATTGTTGGGCAAAGGAAAGTTAGATTAGAAATCAAAAGCTTCACATGGTGACAGAAGTGGTTGTGCAGTCCTCAGTGATCAATAAAACCAAGTACAACAATGGATCAAGCACAATCAAAGTTCCCTGAGAAATCTCAGCACAAGTAACAAGTCATTAAAAACCCTATTGAAACTCCCTTTGGCATGATGACTAGGCCTAAACCCAGATTGAAAATTTAAAAATAATTGACTCTGAGGGAGACCAAAGATCAGCTGTGCAGCTACTTTAATATAAAACTCTTGCAGAGGCGAGTATATTTTATTTGAGAACATTGGAAAGGAATTGTTCTCTAAAAGATGGAGAGTATACTTTTCTGTTACCACAAAACAGGATTTATATAATTGGTATTTCAAATAAGGCTGAAAATATTGGAGGGCCAAATGAAATATGCTTTTAGAATTCCTTATCCAAAATGAAATTTCTTTTATAAAAAATGAAAACTAAATAGCAAAATTTTAATATCCCGCATATCCAAACACATGCTATACTACTCATTTAAGTTTACTCCATCCCAAAAACCTTTTCACTGTGTGGGTGGAATTTAATTTTACATAAATTGTATGCATTCTAAGATAACCTCATAGTCATGAATCTTCTTTGTTTCCTAGTTTAGCAAAAATAATATTTTCTTCCTCCCTTCCTCCTTTCCTCCCTTCCTTCCTTCTTTCCCTCCTCCTCCTCTTCCTCTTCCTCCTCCTCTTCCTTCTTCTCTCTCTCTTTCACTCTCCCTTTCTCATGATCCTTCTGTTTTCAATCTATCTACCTTTAAGTTATAAACTTCTTTCGGGTAAAAAAAAAAATTCTTGTATTTTTGAAAACCTTCAGTTTTACTGTTTGACAACAGTGAACATTTTTGCAATTGAACTGTCATGAGATAGCTCATTTATCTTAGAAAAAGGAAATTGGGTCTTTCATTAAGTTGGACCCAAGGGCTTAGTGTATGAGACACCAAAGCAAAACTCTAATATCAACATTAGTGAGTTATAATGGCAGACCAGGACTTGATCAAAGTATTAAATGCTCAAAGAAAAAGCATAGAATATGTCACCCACAAGAGAAACAGGCAGATTCAGAAAGAAATAAAAATAAAACTCTTAAAGATTAATTTTTGAGATGCTAACCTACATCATATACTTTATTTGTTGGTTGGTTTGTTTGTTTAATGTATTTTAGAAAGTCAGTTACATTCACTGGGTTAAAAGTATTTTAGAATCATTGGTAAGACAATTTGCACTGTTAGATATGGCAGAAGAAAATCACCTCTATCTAAAGTGATTGCATTTTTGAATCATGTAGCTAGCACCTAGCTCATTTCCTAGTATATGGGTCATGAAATGAATGAATGATCTGTTCTGATTTTTATGCTCATTTGGTGAAAATATCCTTATACATTGGTTTACTATAAGATCTACCTGAAGGAGTGAATAAAGTATGTATCCTAACATAAATGCTCCAAGTTAAATTGAGTTATATTTTGTTTTGATGGTTCATTAGAGTTGGGTCACTGGACTTTTCCACCAGTCTCACGAGCTTTGCCAACTTTCTCTTTGATAGATAAATCTGTGTTTGTTTTTTGGAACAGTCATGTTTAGAGTTGTTAATACTTCATGATGGCAAATTCTCTATAAGTAATAATTCTCTTTAAATCTTTTAATAGCCTGATTGCTTTGCATAATAATGTCTGCCTTTCGTGATAGGATTTTTGGTCTTTTCAAGTTGATTTTTGTCATTAAGAAACCACTGGGCTCGGTGGCTCAGCTTGTAATCCCGCGCCTTTGGGAGGCTGAGGTGAGTGGATTGCCTGAGCCCGCGGGTTCGAGACCCGCCTGGGCAGCAAGACCTCATCTCTACAATAAATTTAAAAAAAAAAAAAAAATCAGCTGGGCGTGGTAGCGCATGCCTGTAATTCCAGCTACTTGGAAGGTTGAGGCGGAAGGCTGAGGCGGAAGTATCACCGGGGCCCAGCAGGTCGAGGCTGCGGTGGCCGGGAGTGGCCACAGCACTCCAGTCTGGGTGACAGAGTGAGACTCCAACTCAAAAAAAAAAAAAAAAAAGAAAGAAAGAAATCAGAGAAATCTGTTAGAGAGAAAAACTTCTTTAAAGTTATGAGAATATAAATCTATAAATAGTTACTATTAAATATTTGCTGTAGTGTAAGATATTGTGCTAAGGGCTTTGAACATATTTTCATTTTACCTTTCTAACATTTTCATTGATAGCGTTTATTCCCATCATTTTATGAATGTAAGAGTTGAAAATTGAAGTAATTTTCTCTGGTCAGTTGGTGATAGACCTAGGAGTTGAATCATTTTATTTCTGATTCTGAGTCTGGTGTTTTAAAAACTGACTACACTCAAACACAAAGCAAACTTTTTAAATGACTTGTGCTCAATTGCTAGCATTAAACAGTTTAAAAGTATTTTCTAAAATTTTGAGAAACATTTTCTATGATTAAAATAATATTTTAAAAATCTAATTTACATATGGCATCCTATTGAATTTCTCAGAGTTCTTAATAAGACAATAGTTATTTTAAATCTACAAGAGAAGGTTATATCATAAACTATTTTTCAAACTTATTTGGGCATAGTATAGTTAAAAGGTATATCATAGGAAAAAAATTTCGTAGAACTTGTATTAAAAAATACTGATTGTGTAAATGCAGCATTAAAAAACAAGGGGAAATTATTAAGACTGTAAATTTGTAATTTAAATAGAGAATAAGCACTGGGGTAAATAGAAATTGATAAATGAAATATCATTAAATCTGTGCACTATGGCCCAGAGCCTCCCAACTGCTTCCTCTCCTCAGAAATTACAGTATTTTTCTTTGGATGAAAAGCTTTAAATTTATGAAGAAGTCACAGTATTTTTTTCCCTTTATTTACAATTTAGACCAGGTGCAGTGACTCATGCCTGTAATCCTAGCAGTTTGAGAGGTTAAGGCGAGACGATTGCCTGAGTCAAGGAATTCAAGACCAGCCTGGGCAACTTGGCGCAACTTCATCTCTAATAAAAAAATGTGGAATATACCTGGAGGAACTCAAATAATTCTACAAAAAAGAATACGTACACACATATGTTTGTTGCAACTCTGTTCACAATAGTTAAAACATGGAACCAACCATGTTGCCCATTGAACCCGGGCTGGATTTAAAAAATGTAGTACATATACACAATGAAATATTATGCAGCCATAAAGGACAAACATATGGACTTCACAGCAACTTGGATGGATTTAGGGTCTATCATTCTCAGTGATCTATCACAGAAACAAAGAATAGAGTACCAATGTTTTCACTCATAAGCGAACCTTAAGCAATTATTATATTACTATAAGAAAGGGATTGGCACCAGTGGGAAACTGTCAGGGAAGGGGGGGTGGGATTGGCAGTTGAGGGAAACTGCTAGGGGAGGGAGGGGCATATCTCATCAACAAGGGTGTCTGCATAATCAACGTTTGCATACCTAACCCTGAATTGTACCCCACAGCTTTATAATAAAAAAATAAAATAATAAAATAAAATGAAAAAAAAATTAGCCTATCATGATGTCTCACTCCTGTGGTTCCAGCCACTTGGAAGGCTGAGGTGGAAGGATTGCTTGAGCCCAGCAGGTCGAGGCTACAGTGGCCATGAGCCACTGCACTCCAACTTGGGCAACAGAGCGAAAAAAAAAAAAAGATAAATAAACAAATTATGTTTTTTCAAAAAATTTACATATGTTATTTAATTAGGTCTTCACAAAAGGTTTTTATGAGAGATATTCACATAATGAAAACATTGAATGCATACCATATAATACATATTTTACATTATGAAAATATTCATAAAATATGTTTACAATCTGTCAAATATTTTTAAGTGTTTTAAATTTGAGGGGAATTTGTAAAATACAGAGTCCTAGAATACAGTAAGAAATTGTAAGTTCATCATGTGCAAAAATAATCTACTAAACCTAAAACAAATATCGTATTACTACAAATAAACATAGGGTTTTAATGAATACTTGTGTATAGGTAGAAATAGCATTAGACAGTATCCTTTAAAATATACAAGCAGCCGGGTTCGGTGGCTCAGCCTGTAATCCCACGCCTTTGGGAGGCTCAGGTGAGTGGATTGCCTGAGCCTGCGGGTTCGAGACCTGCCTGGGCAGCAAGACCTCACCTCTACAATAAATAAAAAATCAGCTGGGCATGGTAGCTCATGCCTGTAGTTCCAGCTACTTGGAAGGCTAAGGTGGAAGGCTCGCCGGAGCCCAGCAGGTTGAGGCTGCAGTGGCAGGGAGCGGCCACTGCACTCCAGACTGGGAGACAGAGTGAGACTCCAACTCAAAATAAATAAATAAATAAATAAATAATAAAATAAAATAAAATATACAAGCAAATATTGATGTTTTGATAAAAACTTTTAAAAGTATTAAAAAGTTACAAGGTGAATTTGAATAAATGTAATTGCACTGTACATAAAACAATTCTATTGCAGTGTAGGCATACTTCATAGAGTTATAAAGCAAGCAGCATGTTGAAATTGACATAATTTTAATACAGGTAGTTAGGGCAGATTAAGGCAAATATTTTATCAAAATTGATTCAAAATTACATATCTGAAAGTATTCCAAATTCACACTTCTATATTCAGTAAAAGCACACTTCACGAAATGTTTGCATCAATTAAGCAACAAGAAATCTTTATTTAAAATGACTCAGTAATTGTCACAGTCACATAACTGACAGTAAAATAACTTAAAAGAGTTACAAATGTCTCATTTTTTTGTCTTAAAATCTTAAAAAAAATAACAATTTCAATGGTGGGATAATCATTATCACCAAAGCCTGTAAAAGAACATCACTGATGGTATCCATGGTGATACCTGTCATCCCTTGTATTTGCTTACTAATAACTATGTTTGGTGTATTCAAAACTGTACCATCATTAGTCTTTGAAAAATAAATTATCCTAATAATACAAAAGGCCTTACCTACCTGGGAAAATAAATGAGACATGTCTTGCTCAAAACAATGCCATAGAAAATATCATTTCGAAATGAGTGAGAACTGAGACACTGCAGCTCAGTCATAGTGCCAAGCGAAGCCGGTGCTCCATGTTTCCCTGGGTATTTATTTGTCACAGCAGTCACTCTATTCAGTCACATCCCCAATTATTGGGCCACCAGGAGGTCCAACAATGGAGATGTGTTACTTCTGATGAAAAAAATCCAAGAGTATATTAATATACCAGATTAGCGAAGACTGTCATAGGTGGGGACATAGAGGTACTTAATGTTAGTTACCCATCTGCATTATGGGCACATAGGGCACATTTTAAATCAGAAAACTTTGTCATATGTTTACAATTACTGTATAATTTTTATCATGAAGCCCTCCTAAAAAATATCCTTTGAAAATAAATAAATATTTTAACAATATATCTGTTTCTGTTTTACCTCTGATTTCTTCTTTTTTAATTAATGTGCAGTATGTTACTTTAATCATTGATGTTTTATGAGTGACAGAAAGACATTTTGTGTATTGCATCCCATTTGACACAGCTGCATTTCAAGTAACTGCACGATTTTCCAAATGACTTTTTCCTAAAATCTATCAGTTTCTAGATGAGACCTCTTTTGATCTTTCTTCCCTGTTAGTTAATCTTTGCTGATTTATTCTTTTCAAATATCAAGCTCCAGCTTCAGTTCTTCCATCTTCACTGGGGTAACTTTCTGTTTTTGAAAATCAGATAAACTCAGTTCAATAGCAACTCACTGAGAGCCAGTTTGGAGTTATACATGCTGCTAATTGTAGGAAACACAAATGTAATAAAGAAAATAAGTTCTAGCTTACTGAGAGTTTTTATTATTAAAAGGTGTTAGGATTTTGTCAAATGTCTCTTGTGCTTAGAGATATAATCATGTGATGTTTCTTGTATAGCCTGTTGATATAATGAATTACATTAAATTATTTGCAAATGTTAAACTAGTCCTGCATACCTGGAATAATGTTTTTTTTTTTTTTTTTTTGAGTTGGAGTCTCACTTTGTCGCCAAGACTGGAGTGCAGTGGCCGCTCCTGGCCACCGCAGCCTTGACCTGCTGGGCTCCGGCGATCCTTTCGTCTCAGCCTTCCGAGTAGTTGGAACTAAAGGCGCGCGCTGCGACGCCCGGCTTATTTTTGATTTATTGTAGAGATGAGGTCTCTCCAAGTTGCCCAGGCGGGTCTCGAACCCAGGGGCTCAGGAAATCCACTCACCTCAGCCTCCCAAGGCGCGGGATTACAGGCTGAGTCACCGAGCCCGGCTTGGAATAATTTTTAATTGGTCAAGGTGTACAATTGTTTTTATACATTGTTAGATTTGATTTGCTAACATTTTGTTGAGAATGTTTATATCTATATTCCTGAGAGATACTGATATTTCAAATTATTTTCTTGTAATATTTGTGTGTGATTTTGGTAATTAAATAATGCTGGCTTTATAGAAAGAAGAAGTATTGCTTCTGCGTTTACCTTCTGAAGGACATTATAAATAATTGATATAATTTCTTTCTTTAATGTTTGATTAGAATTCACTATTGAACCTCTCTGGACCTGCCTGGTGCTTTCTGTTTTTAAAGATGATCAATGATTGATTCATTGTACTTAATAGATATAAGCTTGTTTAGAGTGCCTATTTCTTCTTGTGTGACTTTTGACAAATTGTTCCTTTCAAGAAATTGGTCTATTTAATCTAGATTATAGAATTTGTGCATATAGAGCTATTCATAGTATACCTTTATTAGTCTTTTAATGTACATCTAATGTGTGGTAGTATTTTCTCCTCATTTCTGTTATTCTACATTTTCTACTTTTATATTTCATATTTTCTAATCTGCCTGAAAATTTTTTAGCATAACATTTATTTTTAAGGCAAAAAATGTTGGATTATTTTTTTAAAAGTTTGTGTGCAATGTATTATACTCACACCAGTAATGCACGAATTTCTGCTTTTCTGAAATTTGGTAATGTTTGAATGGTGCTTAAATGTTTACCACTCAAGTTGACGAAAAATCTTGTATCTTTTTTGCTGTTGCTAACTTATAGTTATCTGAATGTTAAAAATTGAACATCTCTCTTTCTTTTGTTCTTTTTTTCAAATTTTCCCTTTTTATTTATTTTATTTTAGAAGTGTGATCTCACTCTGTCACCCAGGCTGAAGTGCAGTGACAAGATAGTGGCTCTCTGCATCCATAAATTCCTGGACTCAAGTAACTGACACTATAGAGGGGGATCTCCAGAAAACATGACCACACATATGCCCATACCGCACTGGGTGTACAGCAGTTTTTGAGCTAAAAAGGCATGGTTTCTGTGCCCCACCCTACCTATCTCACCCTGACTTAAAAAAAAAAAAAAAAAAAAAGCTGGACTCAGTGGCTCAGCCTGTAATCCAGTGCCTTTGGGAGGCGGAGGTGAGTGGATTGCCTGAGCCCGCGGGTTCAAGACCTGCCTGGGCAACTTGATGAGACCTCATCTCGACAATAAATCAAAAAATTAGCCGGGCATGGTAGCGCGCGCCTGTCGTTCCAGCTACTTAGAAGGCTGAGGTGGAAGGATCACCGGAGCCCAGCAGGTCGAGGCTGCGGTGGCCACTGCACTCCAGTCTGGGTGACAGAGTGAGACTCCAACTCAAAAAAAATAAAAAAAAAAAATCTCTAGATGAAACAGATCCTCAAGAGGAAACCTTTTGTTGATGTGAAAGAGGTGGAACAAAAAACGGCAGAAGAACTAAGACATCAAAATTGGTGAGTTCAAAACTATTTTGAGCAGTGGAAAAAAAATATTGATTGTTGTATTATATCACATAGAGAGTACATTGAAAGTGACTGAAGTTTAAACATTTAAGATTAAATACACAATTTTTAATACATAAATTCAGAGTTTTTTTAAGTCTCCCCTCTTAGGTGAATGTCGGCACACCTGGCTAATTGTTTTTTTATTTTTTTAGAAGCAAAGTATTGCTGTTGCCCAGGGTGCCTTCAATTCCTAGCCTCAAGCTATCCTCCTGCTGGGGCCTTCTAAAGTACTGGGATTACAAACCTGAGACATAGCACCTGGTTCATTATTTCTATTATGTTAATAAATATGCAAATTTTGAAAATGGTTTTCCTATTATTTTATATTTATATTTTGCACTTGTGTTATTAATGTGTGTATATTGTCCATATTGGAATATTTATATTTGTCTAACCTACATATTGTCTTTTAATTTTTTTTTCTTGTTTTAGTTTTCTTGTCTTGCCTAGGATGTCTTACATATTAAACTTGTATTAGGAGTTTGGATTGAATCATTTCCTGTTTTGAAGGAAAATGTAATCTTTATTTTTTAAAAACTGTTTTGCTCTATCAGATACAGGTTTTTCAGTGTTAGCATAAATGATGCAGTAATTTTAAATTCCATTTTTATTTATGATTGATTTAAAAGCATGCTTTAGGAATCTAATATAAGAAATAATCAATCACTCTTGAAAATCTTTGAAATATTGTAATGTTTTATATTTTATTTTTGAACATTTATCAGTTTTCTTCTTTATTCTTTTTTGTCTACCCATGTAAAAGCAAAGATTAATTATATAAGAAAACTTTAAAAGAACCACCCAAATATTGTTAGGTAAAATTCTGAAACACAGAAGTAAAATATTAAATATTCATCCAGAAAATTTATTTTTATTACTTATGTTTTTCAACATAATGAAATGTACTTTGGTTAATAGTTTAGAGATATAAATAATTATCTGAGATGTGTTGGTAAATACCTTTTTTACCCTTCCTCTCTTTTTCTAAATAACAGTTTTGTTAAAACAAATTGTTGAATCCAAGGTGGGAGTTTTATTTTTTGTCTTTTAATACATACTTCTACATTGCCATTCAAAATATTTGTGTCAATTTTCACTTTCATCAGTAAATACATGACTGTGTCTTTTCTGACTTATAGCACTGAGCATTATCTTTGCTAAACTAAACCAAAAAATGCAAATGTAACTTATTGTTTATTATGTTACTTACTTTAGAAGCAATGAAAATACCTGATGGAGAAATAACTAAATATCTTGCAGAATGTCATACAACAAATTTTACAAATAAAATCTACAGGTTTCCTTATGCTGACATATGAAGATTTCATAAACTCTTGAGTTACATAAAGTTTCAAAACCATATGCCCATGATTTTAGCTTTGTCTCATATATATATATTTTGTCTTTCATATATGAGGCTTTGGCTTTAAACAACATAATTTAAGCAGATGCTAATGAAAGATGGTACATCATGTGTATCTCTACCTTTAAAAACTACATATTTAAAATGTATTCACTAATTTTTTAACATATCTATGTCTGATTTAGTAAAGATATGATAAATTGCAAAAAAATCAAAATAAAATAATAAGAAGAAGGACCACATTTACAAGGACACAATTGGAAAGCACATGTCATGTGGTCTTCTTCATCCATGATGCATCTCGTCTTTGCATTTTAATAGGATTTTGAAATGTGTATATTTAATCTATTGATGTTTTAATGGGTAAAGTTATTTGGATGCAAAGGCCAACCCTAAGGTTTACAGAAATTTAGGCCGGTCTTAACCTCTGAAGGCTAATTTGAAAATTTTATGGAAGGCACTGCTGGCTACCAGAACCAACAGACACAGATCAGATCTCAGGGAACCCTACCTACTGACACTGCCAGCTCCAATTTGTCCAAGTCATCAGATGGGAGCTGAGGACATTTTGAGCAGGAAACTCTAAAGCACTAGAAATCCTGTGACCCCCCCCCCCCCCCCAGGACCTAATGGCTTTGAATGCGGCTAAGGTCTTATCTTCAAAGATGGAGTACAATCACCACCGGGCTGTGGCAGCATTCCCACAGTCCTTAGAATATGGTATATTGTATATTTATTTGAATATGAAGGCAATCTGCGACCTTATTTTTTCACATAGGCACTAAATAGAACATATTGACTAAGACTCCAGAAAACTTAACAGTTGTTGACTGAATGGAGTCAATAATTTAAATAACATTGGGTTTGGAGAATCTTAATGGGTCGAGTAAAGATGTAGGCTACTGAGCATGCCTGTATTTCATGTCACAAGATGAGAACAAATGGTAATGTATCAAGTCAAAATATTATGTTCTTAGTTTACTGTTTATGTTTGGTATATTTTCTTCTCAGTGGGATTTGATTCAGGGAGTGATCTTGGACTAATTGGTATATTTATTAATTTATACTATATTTTATGTTTATTAAGTGATATCAATACTGCAGTATTGTTTTATATTTCACATTATATTGCAAATGCATTCTAATTGTCATAATAAAATTTCTCTATACCCTGTCATATTGCTAATGTTCTACTTGCAGTTTAGTCATTTTCTGCATTACGTATTTCGAAAGTGTAATACTAACCATATACAAAAGTACACATGTTGCAACTTGTCAATAGCAGCACTTTTATTTTGGCATCATGTAAAGTAATGATTTTCCCCTAAATTTATTCTGAGTATTACTATTATAGCTACATCATTTCCTTGGTGATATATATATGTCCTTGGGAAAGTAATATACATTACTGTGAATATATATCTTTTTAAAATTTTATTTTATATTTTTTATTTTAAAGATGTGGGGTACAATTCAGGGTTAGGTATACAAATGTGCAATATGCAGGTACCCTTGTTGATGAGGTATGTTCCCCCTCCCCTAGCAGTTTCCCACTACAGCCAATCCCAACTCTGGCCTCCCCTGGCAATTTCCCAATACTGCCAATCCCTTTTTTATAGTATTATGATAGTTGTTCTAGGTCTGCTTATGAGTGAAAACATGTGACACTTGGTTCTTTGTTTCTGTGATAGATCACTCAGTCTTGTAGTCTCTAAGTCCATCCAAGTTGCTGTGAAGTTCTTAATTTTTTCCTTCTTTATGGCTGCAAAATATTCCACCATGTACATGTGCCACATTTTTTTATCCAGTCATATTTCAATGAGTAACATGGTTGGTTCCATGTTTTTTTTCTATTGGAAATACTGCTACAATAAACATGCATGTGCAGGTATCTTTTACATAGAGTACTTAGAGTTCCTCTGGGTATATTCCCAGTAGGGGGTTGGTAGAGTTGTGTGGGAGGTCGATTTTTAGATCTATTAGAGTTGCCACAATGTTTCCCACAGAGGTTGTACTAATTTACACTCCCACAAATAGTGGAGAAGGTACCCTTTTCCCTGCATCCTCTTCAGCATCTGTTGTTTTTTGAGTTATTGATGATGGCTATCCTGACTGGAGTTACGTAGTATCTCAGTGTAGTTTTAATTTGCATTTCTTTGATGACTAGTGAGGTTGAGCATTTTTTCATGTATCTGTTGGCTGCTTGTATATCTTCTTTTGAGAAGTGTCTATTCATATCTTTTGCCCACTTTTGTAATGGGGCTGTTTGTTTTTTTCTTTTGGCACATTTGAGTTCCTTGTAGATCTTAGATCTTAGGCCTTTGTTAGATGTATAGTTGGCAAATATTTTTTCCCAGTCTGTGGGCTGTCTCCTCACTCTCTCAATGGTTTCTTTGGCTTTATAGAAACTTATCCATTTGATGAGGTCTCACTTGTCTATATTATCTCTTATGGCAAGGAAACTTGGGGTTTTGATGAGGGATTGATTGTCAGTTCCAATTTCCATAAGGGTGTCTCCTGCATTTTCTAAGGTTCTTATAGTTTGAAGTATTACATTTAGGTCTTGGATCCATTTAGAGTTGATTTTTACATGTGGTGATAGGTAGGGGTCTTGTTTTAATCTTCTGCATGTAGCCAATCAGTTTTCCCAGCACCATTTGTTGAATAGATTCTCCTCTCCCCAGTGATCGATGGTGGAGGGTTGTCAAAGATGAGTTGGTTGAGAAATTGATGTTTTGCTTCTGGAATTTCTGTCCTATTCTATTGGTCTCTATGCCTGTTCTTGTACCAATATCAGGCTGTTTTGATTATTGTAGTTTTATAATAAAGCTTGAAGTCTGAGAGCATGATACCTCCCACTATGCTTATTTATTTATTTATTTATTTATTTGATAACGATTGTTTTGGCTACTTTTGGTCAGTTATATTTCTATATGAATTCCTATGTTGACATTTTCAGTCTGAGAAGAATGCTGCTGGTAATGTAATGGGTATTGCATTAAATCTATAGATTGCCTTGAGTAGGACGGACATCTTAACAATGTTGATTCTTCCAATTCATGAGCATGAAATATTTTTTCATTTATTTGTGTCATCTTCAATTTCTTTGAGCAGAGTTTTGTAGTTTTGTGTTATAAAGGTCTTTGACTTCTCTGGTGTGGAAGATGCCAAGTTTTTTTGTTTGTTTGTTTTGTTTTGTTTTTTTGAGTTGGAGTCTCACTCTGTCGCCCAGACTGGAGTGCAGTGGCCACTCCCGGCCACCGCAGCCTCGACCTGCTGGGCTCTGGTGATCCTTCCGCCTCAGCCTTCTGAGTAGTCAGAATTACAGGCAGGCGCTACCATGCCCGGCTGATTTTTTTGATTTATTGTAGAGATGAGGTCTTGCTGCCCAGGTGGGTCTCGAACCCGCGGGCTCAGGTAATCCACTCACCTCAGCCTCCCAAAGGCGCGGGATTACAGGCTGAGCCACCGAGCCCGGCTGATGCCAAGGTTTTTAATGTGTGTGTGTGTGTGTGTGTGTGGTGTGTATGTGGCTGTTGTGAATGGAATTGTGCTTTTTATTTGAGTTTCTGTTAGCTTTTATTTGATATTTAGGAATAAAACTGTCTTTCACACATTTGTTTTCTACCCTGAGACTTTGCCAAAGTTCTTCATCAGTGCATGGCAGTTTGTGACCGGTTCTTTTGGATTTTCAAAGTACAGAATCATGTCATCTGCAAAGAGGGATAACAACTTTGTCTTTTCCTATTTGGTTACCCCTAACTTTCTTCTCTTTTCTGATTGTTCTAGCTAAGTCTTCCATTGTTATGTTGAACAGGAAGAGTGAGAGTGGGCATCCTTGTTCTGGTTTTTAGGCATAATTGTTTCCATTTCCGTCTGTTTGGCAATATGTTGGCTGTGGGTTTCTTGCAGATGGCTCTTACTATTTTGAGGTATGTTCCATTTATGCTTAGATGTTCAAGAGTTTTTATCAAGAAGTGGTGTTGGATTTTACTGAAAGCTTTTTTCTGTGCCTAATGATGTAAACATGTGATTTTTGCCTTTACATTTCTTATTTATTTATTTACCTTTATGATCTTGCAAATGTTGAACCATCCCTGCATCCCATTGATGAAGCCTACTTGGTCATGGTGAATGACTTTTGAGATGTGTTGTTAGATCCAGTTCGCTAGAATCTTGCTGAGAATTTTAGTATCTATGTTCATCAGGGATATTGGCCTGGAGTTCTCTTTCTTTGTTGGATCTTTACCTGGTTTGGGTAGCGACGTGATGTTCACTTCTTAAAATGATTTGGGGAGAGTTCCATCTTTCTCTATGGCCTGGAATACTTTCAATAGGGTCGGTATCAACTCTTTTTTGTGTGTTTTTTGAATTCTTCTGGAAAAGTCATCTGGCTCAGGGTTTTGTGTGTGTTGGTGTGGGTGTGTGTGTGTGTGTGTGTGTGTGTAGTTTTCTTATTACAGTCGATTTCCTGGGTTGTTATTGGTCTATTTAGGGTCTCAATTTATTCCTGTTTCAACTTCAGGAGATTGTGTGATGTCAGAAAGTCCTCCATTTCATTTAGGTATTTGAGTTTGTTTCCATACAGGTGAAATCTCTGATAATCTTTTGTATTTCTTCAGGGTCAGTTGTGACTTCATCTTTTGCATTTCTGATTGTGTTTATTTGGGATTTTTCTCTCTTTTTTCTTAGTCATTTTGGCTAGGGGACCATCAATCTTGTTTATCCTTTCAAAACACTAGCTTGGGTTTCTTTGATTTTTTTTGTATTATATATTTGTGTTCTATGTTCCAAATTTGGGCTTTTATTTTGGTGATCTGGAGTCTTCTGCTGAAGTTAGATTTTTGATGATGCTTCTTTTCCAGCTTCCTTAGGTGATTTGTTAGCATATTAACTTGTGGTCTTTCCATTTTCTTCATGTGTGCTTAGTGATATGAATTCCCCTTTTAGGACTATTTTCATGGCATCCCAGAGATTTTCTTAAGATGTTTCTTCATTTTCATTGGTTTCCAGGTATCTTTTAATCTCTGTTTTTGATTTCCGTGTTCACCCAGGTGTTGTTTAACATCATGCTGTTTAGTGTCCATGTCTTTGTGGGTTTTGGGGGAACTTTGTTGGTGCTGATATTTATTTTTATTCAATTGTTGTCTGAGAAGGTGCATGACAGAATTCCAATCTTGTGGAACTTATTTATGCCTGATTTATAGCCGAAGATGTGGTCGATCTTAGAGCACATTCCAAGTGGTGATGAGTAGAATGTATATTCCATGGTTGTTGGGTGGAGTGTTCTGTAGGTATCAATTAACTCCATTTGGTCAAGCAGCATGTTGAGGTTCCAGATCTCCTTGTTGATTTTTTGTCTTAACAATATGTCTAGTGTTGTTAGTGGGGTATTTAAGTCTTTAGCTATGATAGTGTTACAGTCAATATCTCTTTTTAGCTTACCTAGAAGCTGCTTTATGAAAGTCAGTGCCCCTAAATTGGGTGTATATATGTTTAGGATGGATTTTTTTTGTTGATTGATTAAACCTTTTATCATTATGTATTGTCTTTCCATATCTTTTTAAAATTTTGGTAGCTTAAAGGGTATTTTGTCTGATATTAAGATCGTGGCTCCTGCTTTATTTGTGTTCCATTCACTTGAAATTTTGCTTTCTGTCCTCTTACTTTGAGTTTGTGTGTGTTCTTTCCTGTGTGATGAATCTCTTGGAGACAATATATTGTTGAATCATAATATTTAGATCCAATTTGCCATTCTATGTCTTTTCAGCAGTACATTTAGTCCATTCACATTCAGGCTAATTGTTGAGATATTAGATTTCATTCCTGTCATGAGTTACTTACATAGTTTGTTGTTCTTGCTGCTGTTTATTTGTTGTCTTTCTTTTGATTTTTGGGATGATTCATGTGTATTTTCAATCTTTTTCCTGCATTCTTAGGAAAGGCATTGTGGTTCTTTTTTTCCTTTCTTTTGCGCTTAATACTTTCTTAAGGGTTTCTTGTAGAGCTAATCTGGAAGTGGCATAAACTCTTAGGGATTGAGTGTTTGGGAAGGATTTTAATTCTATTTCACTAATGAAACTTAACTTGGTAATTCTTAGTTGAAATTGTTTATCTTTGAAAACTTTGAAGATTGGCTCCAAGCTCTCCTAGCCTGAAGTGTTTCTGTAGAATAGTCTGCTGATATTCTAATTAGTCTTCCCCAGAAGATAGTTTGACCTGTCTTTCTTGCTGACTTTATGATTTTTTTTTTTAGTACCTATTTTGTGTAGTCAAATTACTATGTTTGAATGGTTGCATCACTGATGAGATGAAGGAAGCTTTCTTGGACAATTTTATGGAATGTTTGTTCCAGGGTGGTCTCTGTCTCTCTATCTGCCTCAGGGATTTCAATTAATCTTAGGTTCAGCCTTTTGAAATAATCGCTTATCTCTTTGAGGTTTTTTTCTGTCTTTTAAAACTTCTTTTCTATGTTTTTAACAGCTTGTGTTAGTACCATATTTTGGTCCTCAAGCTCTGAAATTCTTTCTTCTCCTTGGTTAATTCTCCTTTCCATGCATATCAGTTTGCTATTTATTTCATTCTCTGCATTCTTTATCACCATCATTTCAGTTATCAACGCCTTCATTCTTTCCTCTTGTCTTTCTCATTTCTATTTATTCTCTCTATTGATATCCTGATATCTGGGTTTGTGGTTTGAGACCAGTCATTCTGGAGGCTCTTCATTGTTTGAGTTCTGAAGTCTGTATTCTCAGTGGCTGACCTCCCAGCAGTCTGTGTAAGACCATATTCTTCCTTTGGTGTTTCTCTGTGTTGGTTTTCCTCCTTCATTTTTTATCTCTTTTTTAATTCTCTTTTTCAGTGATGGGGGGATAGCTTTTATTTCTGTTTGCTCAATCTCCTATTTTTCTTATGTCGATCTTCTGGCTTTGTTCAGTTCTGAAGCTGGACTGGAGGTGGAGACCTGTGCTTTTTTCTGTTTTGAGATTTAATTAAGGGGGGGGGATTTAATTCAGAAGCGATTTGCAGATCCCAGTATCTATTGAGAGGTGTGTGGGTCCCCCGGAACCCACTTCCCATTGCCTTACAATTTGTCCATGCAGTGGGGGTGTCTGTTTGCCCCCTGAAAGTAAATGAGATAAGATGAAGGAAAATAATGGGAAAATGAAGGAAGAAGGCAAAAGGAAGCTAGAGAGAGGGAAGAAGAAGAAGAAAGAAAACAGACAGCTGTACCAACTAATGAATAAACAGAGAAACAAAGACAGGGGAAACAAACAAACAAAAAACATACAGACAGTCACACAAAGAAACAAAAACCCCTCTGTTGGTATAACTCTCCCTCAAGAATACCCATACATGGCAGGGAGCAGTGGCTCATGCCCATAATCCCATCACTTTGAGAGGCTCAGATGAGAGAATTACATGCACCCACAGGTTCAAGACAAGCCCAGACAACTTGGCAAGAACTCATCTCTACAGTAAATTTAAAAATTCATCTGGGCAAGGTAGTATGTGTTTGTAGTTCCAGCTACTTGGCAGACTTAGGTGGAGGGATTATCCGAGCCTAGCTGGTTGAGGCTGCAGTGACTGTGAGCATGCCACTGCACTCCAGCCTGGGCAACAGCATGAGACTCTGACAAAAAAAAAAAAAAAAAAAGAAAGAAAGAAAGAAAGAAATAAAGAAAGAAAGAATACCCATACACAAACAGAAAATCTTAAAAAAAAATTAAAATACAGAAACAAACCAAGTACAAAAATTTTAACAAGAACAGAATGAAGAGGAAAGGAAACAAACAAACAAACAAAAAAAACAAAAACAAGAACTAGAAAAAAAATAGAAAAAAAAACCGAAACAAAAAACCAACTTGCTCTCTGGCCATTTTTGTAACTCTTGGATGCCATAATCTTAGGGAGCATCTCCTATCAACAGCTTCTCTCCTCTGCTCTCAGCACAGGCTAATAGGGTTGCTCTCATTGTGGGTCAGATGCACCAGGGAATACTGTGGGAGGAGAATGGATCTGATCAGAACTGACCCAACTCACTGCTGCTGCTGTCAAGACACTCACTCAGATCTGAGGTGTCTGTGCCTGTTCCGGCATGGGAGAGGGGTGTCTGTCTCTCTGAGTTCAATGAGAGGATATCCTCTGAGTCCCAAAATGGAGGCTGGGCTGAGCTGGGTGGGCAATGCAAGTCTCTGCCTCATCCTGGGCCTCAGAGGATGGCAGCCATCAGCATCTTGTCATGGGTGTTATGCTTTGTTCCAGATTTCAAAATTTCTATGGCCTGCCTTCTCCATAGTTCCTCCTATTCATGCCCCATCTGCTGTTGCAGGTTATGGTATGGGCCAGGTGCCAGGTGATGAGGAGTGACCGTTCTCCACTGCCTTCTCTCAAGAGAGACCCAAGAACAGCAGACGATCCTGAGTGCCTGTGTCTCCAATCTCAGGGTGGTGGTGGGTTGTAGTAACCTCTGGAGGAGGTTTTGCTCACCCATGGGCATGTACCCACTCACACAAGAGACATCATGGAAAGTTGCTTTTGCGGAGACTTACATTTTGACCTGTTCCATTGCCATCTTGCCTGGATACCCAGATACATATTTAAATAGCAAACTCATATAAAGAAGAGAGAAATGAAAATACACACAGGTGAGCATAATTTTTCTGTATGAAAACTCTCTAATATTCATGAAAGTACCCAAGTTATGGGGACATAATTTAGCTCTATACTATTATTTTAAGAAAATAATCAACACAAATAAAATTAATGTTTTTATGTTTTTCAGATGGTGAAGCAGCCTATGAATGATAAATCTTTAGTAAAGTTTAGAAAGTCAAGAAGCTCTTACTCATAGTTTCAGAGGTCTATGTTTGAAGGGTGTGCATACTGTCACTGTACGCAAGCTCAAAAACACATTAATAATGTCAGGTAAAGACCCTACACAATAGAAATCATTGACTTAGAAGAAGGAAGATATGAGTACCTGACTTAGGAAGTGATATAGTAACCAAGAGGCAGTTCTAAGCAATGGGGATCTTGGTTTTGGAAGGATGAACTATGTTAAAGTGAGTCAACAAAAGATTGATTTTAGGAAGGGAAAAAGCCAAAACAAAACAAATAAAGATAACCTTACACAGGGAAGTGGAAGATTTAGGGTTGTGAAGAGGTCCAGGAATGGGTGAGGATCAGAAATATAAATTGATATTATTTATCTTAGAAAACTACAATGCAGTAGTCTATATTTCAGGTCACAAGGTAAGAACAAATGGCAACATAAGATACAAATATCATGTTTTTAGCTTATTTTCTTGTTTGATATATATATTTTCTCAGTATGATTTGATTCAGGAATGATGTCACCAATTCTGCATTTGGGGGATGTTGTGGTTCTAATGGACAAATCTGAAGGAAGACAGCAATGGGAAACCACTGAAAGAAATTCCACCTATTGCTAGTCAGTTTCATCTTAATTGTTACTGCCTATTGTTTTCATTGTTTCATGCTCTTGATAAGAAAATAGTCTCTATTCTTTATCCTTAAATCATTTTGAAGCATCTGATGTAGCATTCAAAATTAGTTTAAGCAGAGTGGGTGATACTTTAGTTCAACAACAATAACGGCAACAAACACGATCAATGTTTTTCTAAGAAAATAAACTATCAGTGTTTTCAACTGACAAGTTATTTCAAGCACAACAAATAAGTATCCTATTTTAGAACACATTTCTCATAACCTGCACAGAATCAAATGATGGGTTGGTAATTAGGAGCTTAATGTCCTATCTCTAACCTGCCCTTTTCACAGTAGGCTATTATTTCAGAAATTTACAAACACAACGTGGGCATTTTTGGAATTATGTATATTATAAAAGAGCTTAAGATGAAAATATATCTAAACAACGAATGATCCAAGGACAACACGTCAAAAATTCTCATAAATAAAAAAAAGGATCTTGTGGCAAATTGTAATGTATTATTTTAAGTAGGCTTATGGAATGTGTCACAAAGAATCTTTTTTGTCCTTTCTGCTTTTGTAGATGTGGTAGCTACATTTACAATTCAATTGAAAATTATATTTTCTAAATTCACCTTGGCTCAGTAATTCCCTAATCTTACAACCACTTATTTCCTCCTACAATACTCTCTTTTCTTCTCTGTCTAAATAAAAAAGGGCAAATATGCTCTAATCATTTTAATTCATGCGGTAGAGATTTTTCTTTTCTAGAAAGGACATTTGTAGTCCTTTTATAAAATGTTCTTTTAAGGTTTTTTGAACTACTGAGTTGAAATGGAAAGCTGGTCAATAATCTGACTACTAAACACAAATGGAATTCAAACAAGAGAGAGTTATTTACTGTGCATCTGTTACATGCCAGAACCTGTGCTAGCACTGAAAGTTCAAAGCAGAAAGAAACCTTTATTCGGTTTGTTTGCTCAGAACTGATAATAAGATACAGACAACCAAACAAAGTAATAAAAAGTGGTTTGATGTGAAAGTTAAGGTTGGTAGATGCACTGTGTATTTGGGGTAGGAAATAATTTCAGTGAGTCTTAATAGAGGTTTTGATGGATGAACTAGATTTGGAAGGATGATTAGGAATTCGCCAGTCAGCCAAATAGGGAAGGACATTCCAAGCAAATAACATAGTGTATATCAAATACAACAGGAATGAAATAACACAGCTGGCTCAAGAATACCAAATAATTTAGTAATGCTGTTATTATCACTCACTGCTGGTTGCCTGTCCCAAATCAATCCCTCCTTCTTCACAGCTGGCAGACATGTATTTACTTATGCACGTTTCCTGGTGTTCTCTTTATGAGCAGTTAGTTTCTCTGAAAGGGAAGTCCTTTCTATGCCCACTATTGTGACCCACAACACCTGTGTTCATTTAACGTTTCTCAATATTCTTGACTGCATTGGAAAATCACATTCCTCAGAGCTCTTGCAACTATGTAGTGCTACTTAGTAATCTTTAGTTTCAGGAAGGGCAGTCTCTGGCAGATACAATGTTATGTGTTTCCTACATAGCTTTAGTGCCTAGTGGACTAGACTTACAGGTCCCTGGTGTCTGGGTAAGTCAATGGCCACGTAAATTACAACAGCTCCAATCGGAACTAAAGTGCCCTGTGTTACTGTCTACTTGTTCCTCTTTCCCATGTGGAAGAGAACAGCACTAGGTTTCTGATTTTTTTTCCGGAAAGCTGCCCAATCCAAAATATCAAAATTAGACCATGTGTCAGAAAGAATCAAACTTGTTTTGTCACAGCACTGAAATTTCATGATTATTTTTTTATTTCAAGTACTAGTGTAATTTACATGGCTATTAGTAGTCTTCATTTTGTGTTCTGAGGGACACTCAACAGGAACAGACTGTACGATGCTGATTTTCTCCTAGATTTCAAAGTCACATATACAGGCAGGGCAATCCCTGTGTCAAATTGTAAATTAGATGAGTTTTAAGATTTTTCTTTAAAGGTCCCCTAGCCTGTTTTTGTTTTATTTTTATCCCCTTCAGCCTCGTGTCCATTTTTAATCACCTGAAGAGTTCAGATGGTACTCTGACTGTAGTCTTCCTAGTTTCACAGCAACCCATCCTTCTGATGTGTCTTTACTGCTTAAGACACTTCTGATCAATTGCTACATTCTGTGTGTGGCAACTCACCCTGGACACTAACTATCCATGAAATGGAAGAAATGTTTTGTTTAGCCTTCACCATATACTAAGCACCATCCTGGGCCTTGTGTGTGTGTGTGTGTGTGTGTGTGTGTGTGTGTGTGTGTGTGTGTGTGTACTTAATATTATTTAATTTCTATAAGAATCCTGAGAGGTAGAAATATCATCATTACATTTTCACAAAGGAAGGATATAGAACTCAAAAGTACTAATTTATTGACCAAGTCACAGGAATTTTAAGTTTATGAGGGAATTTATTAATTAAATAGAATTTGATATTTTAAAGAAAAGACAACATTGAAAGCATATATTGGAGAAAGGAGCAATAGAGTTTTCTGTCATCTTGTTTCAGAAACTATAAAACCATATATATATGCACATTTATATATTTATATATATATATACACATTTATATATTTATGCTTTCCTATTTACAAAATTCATTCATATAAATTATGTAACATTTATAAACATTTTGAAGTACAATATATATTTATGGTACAGATGAAGAAGCTATAGCTCAGACATTTCATATCACAAGGGTAATAAATGAACCACACATCACATGAGCTAGTACATCCTTATTCTACATCCTATATACATTATCTTACCCAACTCTGCGTTCGTGCTTAGCTTAGATAAACAAGATTTTTTAAGTTAGGTACTTATACATTTGAGTTCTAGGCTTATCTCTCCCTTAATATCGTGTGACTTTGAAAAAAAATGACTCAATTTGTCTGTACCGAAGTTTTGTCATCTGTAATATCCCTTTCCACTCTACATCTTTGTTCCCAATTGAAGCTTAGATAGGAGGTATTGCTGACATCTCACATCATTAGCTTTTTCTTATATCGCTTCAATTTAAACTTTATTTTCCTAATCAGAGTTGATAATTTGGGTGACAGTTTTAGACAGGGTCCATGAGGGAGCTATTTTGATACTAGATTTTGTTTTGGATTCACTCAAGTCACATTCCTCTCCACAGTAAAAACAACTCTTCATGTATAAATACACACACACACATACACACACACACACACACACACACACACACACACTCACACACACACATTAAAGAAAAGATAGAGTCTGTTGAATCATATTTTATATGATTTTAAAGCTATGAGGTTCTTTTTTCAGTATATCTCTGATGTAACAACTCATGACATGCTTATCAGTGGGCAAAAGTATCTGTCGCTACTCTCATAATTTATTAGCCTCCCTTTTTGGGTAAGACAGATAATGGGCTAACATGGTAGCAGGAGGAAATTTGCCAAGCCATTGCCCTGCACCTGGGGCTCAGCCTGTTGGTAGTCTCTGTGGAGCACACACAGTAATAAATCCATACTGATTAATTAAGTGTGCTGCCCATGCTCTTCTTGTCAATGACAGGGGAAAAAAAATCCACTGTGAAATTCCCAGTTCCTGATCAAGCCATTATTCATTTGTGTTTAAATTTGTCTTTCGGTTTTCATTCAACAAACATTTATTGGGCACCTTCTATGTAGCCGCCGAAATGCTATTTGATAGGAATACAGATAATCTCTGACTTCTGAATTTTTTCATTTTGTGGAAAGAAGAGCAAGAAAACACAATTATAGCACATTGGGGAACGTGCTCATAGAGTGGTGAAGGGGTGTCTAAGGCGTACTTTTTGGATCATCGAGGAAAAGCTACCTATAACTTTGTCTTCTTTAAGGTTGCAACTGATAATCGGATGCATAAATCAAGACAATAAGGATTATAAATATGAGTCAGAGCTTACTGACTTGGCATTTGCTGCATGAAGATGTCCTTCTCTGGATGCTGCTGGGAAGGAAACATTAGTTGCTTTGGGAAGGTGCACATACCTTTCATGTCAGACTTTGAGATATAGTGTAGGGGAACAGCAATATCACAGTAAAATGTTTCTATTGACACATTTTATCATTCTTGTAACCATTTATTCATTCATTCATTTACAAGCTGTTAGAATAATACTGAACATATCACACGTGCTAAAGAGGTTCATAACCACTATACATCGTGTGTGGAATAATTTTTGTTGTTTCCCTTATTCCTAAAGAGGACCCTAAGAAGCAGGACTGAGTGAGAGAGGGAACAAGAGACTCATCATCAACTGTGTGGGAACACAGAACACACTAATAATTTCGGTTTTGTTCCAAATTGAAGTGATGCCTCTTCCAAGGCTGTATTGCTCAGCTGAGGAATGAGTTGGCTAAACAGCTCCATCTCTGATCAGCACACCCTCGGCTTTGCACATTAAGTCCATCCTTCAGCCAAGCCAGTTTCTCTGCTATAACAACCCAGCCCAGCTTGCTGCTGGCTCACCCTGCAGGGAGCACATTTCTTCTGCTGGAATTGCACTTGGCTCTACTACTACAGATCACATCATCTAAACGTTCCCTTGGTTAATGCTGTTACCAAGTGTCGCCTTAACGGGGCTTTAACTCAAAGTCTTTCAACTGACAACCTCATAGACTACAAACATACATTTGCAGTATACTTTAATGGTGTCATGCCTTTCACTCTCCTAAGCTCTCTGTCCAGGCATACATCTTTACCAGTGAGTGGACTTTTGTTTTAGGAACTAACTAGAAAATGGTCCTGCAAGACCTGTTAAATGGAAGTAAGGGGGGACATTCCTCTGGATTCCATCATTCCTACCAATATTTGGATGTTTGTCTGTAATATAATGCACACTAGCAAAGCACTGCAGAAGTGTCCAAAGGCCTTTTCATTTTTTTGCTGAGGGTCATTGTGGCAAGCCCATGGCTGGCTGTATGTTTGACGTGCCTAGAGTAGGTTGATACGTGACTTCTGCCTCATTCAAATTAGAGTTCAGTGTCACTTATAAAGCAATCAAACACCAGCTGCATCTCTTCCTGAGCATGTGCCTTTAGGACACCAGTGTTAGCATGTAATAACTCCTGGATGACTATTTCAAAACCTGCCTCAGAGTTCTAGTTTCTGGATGAGCTCATGTTAATCTTCTCATAAGGACTCAGACTCCTTTGGGCCTCGGCTGTGTAGACTTGTTTGATGGGAGAAGTGCAAAAGAAGAAGAAATCAAGAGAACTCTTAGCTCCTTTAAAGGAATTCTGAACTAACACCAAAACCCTTACCAATATGGCAGAGCTCAAATACGCTGGTTTCCAACATGAAAAGAGACTCTGCTCTCTGATACAGTTCATCATAATTTTTGTGAGAGCCCTTTGTGTGTGAGTATCTGCTGGCACTGCTGCTGATAGGATTACTTACTTTATATGTGAAAGTAAGTTGTAGGTGAATGTGTGATGCATGATCAGCTCTGCCCTTCACACTAAGGTTTCATGTGGAGGCTGCCATTTTCAAAGGCTGCAGCTGCTACCTGCAGGCACACCATACAACCTGTAGGATTTTTACCCAATGAGGCTTTTTAATCTTATCCATTAATGACCAGAGACTTTCTAGAAATGTTAGCTGGGAGAAACATCTTCCCACTGGCTACTTTTATTTAATCAGAGATGTATTTGTACCAAATACAAAGAAATGCACTTTTCTTGAAGAAAGAGATAAGACTGTGCCTCTTCCTTCTGACATTCTTGGTGTTACAGCCTGCTGGCAGAACTATGATGGAAGAGAATCAGAGTTGAAAATATACACTTTGTCTTTTTGTTCCATTTTTATTCTTATTTTTAGAATTTTTATAACTCTAAATCCCTACTATAAAATTGGATCACCTCTAACAATATCTATAGACTAAGAACTATAAAAACTATTTTAAAAGACTTTTTAAATGCTGATCATTTTAAATATAAAACTTGATTCTCCCAATTTTTTTTTTTTTTGAAATGTGCAGCTTTGTAGGATTGGAGTTGCTGTATATGTTATTACACTCATCATTTACTGAACTCCAGATTTCTTGTTTTTCATACTTTGGAATCTATAAAACAAATTTTGAAGAGGTGAATGGATGTACAGTCATTTTGACATCTAGTCACCAGCTATTTCTCATGAAGGTCAAAATGTGATGATAAGAATTACAGTTCATATCCCCACTTCAAGATGATGTTCAAATATGCATGGCCATGATTGCCTTAAAGCATCCCCAGCTGTTGAAGCAATAGTACATTTGTGACAAATATTCAGAAGTACCATTAATAAGCAGTGATGCTGAGGACACTTTTTTCAGAGATAATCTCAACCTCATTTTCTTTATTTTCTTTATTCCCAAAGCATTAATAACTATTTTCACATATAATAGAAACATTAACAGGGTCATGTATGAAGAAAACACACTACCCCAGGAATTTTAGCATAATTGATTACACATCTGCAGAAATATTTAGAAAATTGAATGTATACAAATTTTGAAGTAAAGAATTAAATCTATGATAAAATAAAATAAATAAAAGATATATCCAGAAATGTGTGTATTAATAAATCAAGGTTTCTCTGAGTAGTATAACAGTCCTGATGAAGTACTTGACTCTTCCTTTGCAGTCAATTTAAGCGTTATAAAGAATAGTGACATACAAACAAGAATCAAAAAAGAATGTACAGCCAGAACAATAAAAATCAGATTCTCTAGAAAAGACCAGCTCAGAGAATACTTTGAATCTGTGAGTTCACTAATGAACAACGATTGTGTTCAATTAGCCCAATTGTATGCATTTGGATATTAACATATACTCATGTTAATACATAGTACATTCTATGGAATCTAAAATATATGACTATTTTTACTTATGTGTTCTAATAATGGATACATGAGCATAAGAATACTTTCTAGCATGTGAAAGTGTAATTGTTATAGGGTATTTGGTAATATAATACATTTTAAAATTTGTATAATAGATGATAGAGCATATTAACAATGATTAATAACTTATTTTAAGTTTCAATTGGTTCTCTTGCTTAATGAAATTAAATGCACATTAATATAATTTTAATTTTTCTCAAACCAGAGTTAAGAATACAATGTTTTATTTATTTATTTATTTATTTTATTTTTTAGTTGGAGTCTCACTCTGTCACTCAGACTGGAGTGCAGTGGCACGCTCCCAGCCACCACAGTCTCCACCTGCTGAGCTCCGACAATCCTTCCGCCTCAGCCTTCCACGTAGCCAGAACTATAGGCGTGCACTACCACGTCTGGCTAACTTTTGATTTATTGTAGAGATGAGATCTCACTAAGTTGCCCAGGTGGGTCTCGAACCCGCGGACTCAGGCAATCTACTTGCCTCGGCCTCCCAAAGTGCTAGGATTACAGGGTGAGCCACTGAGCCTGGCCAAGAATACAATGTTTTAAAATAGCTTAAACAGCCAAATGCTGAAATGAAAACTAAAATTCAGCTTTTAAAAATGAAAAATTTATTGAGTAAAATAGCGACTCTTTTTTGTCCCACCTAAAGTATATAAAATATTCTAGAGTAAGGACACACCAAACTCCTCGATTTGCAGCAATAAACACGCCAAATGTTGCCATTTATCTCAAGTAATTTATATTAAACTTAATGGGAACCACACATCTGAAAACCAACATTTGTCACTTTATACAAATGTCTGGCAAATTTTCATTACACTTAATCTTCATGCTGTTAGGTTATAGAATTTTTTCTTTCCAATTTACTAGTCAGATAAATGAGAGGGGATGACTTCTACTGGAAATTTAACTGAGAATAATTTGGCGTCTTGATATGACTGAATAACAGTCTGTAAGAAGTTAATGCTCTTCTGAAACCCATAGCAGAGAGATATTATTCCTATAAATTTAGTATAGAAATAGTAGGAAAGGAATGAATCTCTGATTATGAAACTGTATCTATGTGCTGCATAATGTAAATAGAAGGAAAAAGGGAGCACATCCACTTAAGAGTATTTTTCACTCTGTCTTTAGGTGATTCATCATTTTTATTAGTAATATTTGAATCTTAATTTAGAAATCAAATAGAAACATGAGACACACATTTTCCAGAAGCTAAATAATTTAACATATATTATAGTCCTGACATGATTATCTCTAAGGTATAAGACTGTATATCAGCTTTTACCAAAAGCAGCATTTTCAGAATTGACTTGATTTTAGCTGAGAATGTTCTGTCAGAAGACTGTCATAATCAAAGTCTTAATACCTTGAGAAATGAATTTGAAAGGATAGACTGACCGGCACTTTTTTTTTTTTTTTCCTTTCTAAAATAGGTTAAATGTCACACCATTATACTCCATGCAAGGTCAGTGTTGATTTCAACAGCATGGTTTATATGATGGTTTTCTTAACAACAGTTGCAAAATGGAATCTCTGGAGGTTACTTCAGATATACTGTATTAATCAATAAGAAGGTAGGTTCCTTGGTCTTGTATTTTTCAAAGCACTATTAAACTGTGAAAGATTAGCTTATCCTCTGCAAGTCTACATTCTATTTCCTGGAATTTTTGCTGAGATTTTGTTGTATGAGATTTAGTTGTAGCGTCTCAGCATTTTTGGTTTCCGTGTACTGCAAAATCCTAAGTCAAATGCCAATTTAGGCTTTTTTTGCCACTGGAGATCTTGGTGAAATTGATTAAGCCCACATTTAAGGGCATGTAGAATTTTGCCAGCCTTCAGAGATGTTTGCTAATTCTCAGGAGTTTAATAGTCTTTGAGCTTATTTTTTTTTTAAACCCCAGTCTAGTGTTTCTCAAGAGTTTGTCTCTGTCTCTGTCCCTTCAGCATATCAACTCCTCCAAGGTCATCTTCCATGTCATTCTACTACCTCCATACCTCATACCACTACAAACATCAGCATTTCCTTCACACAGAACATACTTGAATTCGGCAGGATGTTCTGAGAGGATTTGGGACTCTGAGAACTGATCACATTTAATGCACTTCAACGTCCATTCTTTGCTTTTTTCTCTTCTCTCTACTATAACTGCTGCCTTAATGTCTTCAATAGTCTCATGTACCTTTGATACTTTCTATCACCACATCCTGGAAAGAAAGGAGGGGATAGTAAAATTTACCTACTAAAACATTACTTTTCAAAATGTTCCACTTAATACAGTCCTCCCATGGAGTTCCTGTGGTATTAAGACAATTTCAATATCTTGTAGCTTTTGCAATTTAAATTTCACAGAACTCAGAAATCAAGGACTGCTTAGCAATTTTTTAAAAATGTGAAGCTAAGTTTCAATTGCCTTTTTAGTCTCTGTTGTTATTATTATGAATAAAAAAAGCTTAAAGTATTTTTTTTAGAGTTTGGTTCACTCTGTCACCCAGACCTGAGTGCAGTGGAAAAATCATGGTTCACCACAGTCATCACCTCCTGGACTCAGGTGATACATGTGCTTCAGCCTCCCAAGTAGCTGGAAATACAGGCGCATGCCAACAAGTCCACCTGGCTAATTGTTTTTTCTAATTATTTTTCTGTAGAGACAATTTCTAGCTATGTTGTCTAAGCTGGTCTCAAACGTCTGGTCTTAAGCAGTTATCCTGCTTTGGCCTTCCAAAGTGCTGGGGTTATAGGTATGAGCCCACTACACCAGCCTGGTCAAAAAATGTTGTCATTGTAAATAGAAACTTTTGTTTTTCTAAATGACTCTAGCCTCCATTAATTCATTCAACCAGGGTGATAGAGAATCTACAAGGTCTCAGGTTTTGTTTTAAACCTTGGAGGTTTGACAAAAAAGAAAAAAAAAAAAACAGTAAAGGAAAAAATATAGGGAAAAAAGAAAAACGTTAAGTAATTTAACATTTATTATTTTAGAATGATAGATGCATAGGAGGAAAATAAAGCTTAAAAGGATACACAAAAGATTAAATTAGAGGAGGAAGATAATTTTTAAATAGAGTGGTCAGGAAAAGCTCTAGCAGATGCTGAATGAGAAAAAGAGAATTCCTCATTCCCATCATAGATCTAGCACTGAGTAAAAGGCAACAGAAATCTACTTCTGCAGGAGAGAGAAGATTGTAGAGAGAAACTTCCCTCTATGATGCAGGCAATAGGGATGATTGAAAGCTCAGGGTAAAGTTCAAATATTTTTAAAAAATCCATAGATATCCCAGTGTTATCTTAAACGCAAGACATCAGCATCCAATTGCTAGAAAAATTTGCTGATTGTACTCTGATAGTCATGGTATCAGCAAGATAATCCAACCCAGTTTAATTATTTTCTAGATTAGCAGACTCCAAAATGATAGAAGAAATTCACTTGTTTTCAGACACAAATGCTCTTAATTTCAATATCAACTATTCTCCTAAAATGTTGACATCAATTTTTAAAAGTAAACCCATAAAAATTCAGGAAAAAAAAAGTCAGCTGAACTAAACTCAGAGATAGTCAGATTTTAAAACTAGCGAATGGAAAATTTAAAATAACTGTGATTCTATGTTTGGAAATTTAATGAAAAAGATAGACAATATGTCTAAACAGTTGGAAAATTTTATTAGAAAAAAATGAAAATATAAGACAGAATCAAGTAAAAATTATAGAAATAATAAACATAATGCAACAGATGAAACATCTATTCACTGGGCTCATCAATAGACCTAACATAGCTGAGGAAAGAATTAGCAGGTTTCAACATAAGATCAACAGAATTTGCTGAAACATACAAAAACATACAAAAATAAAAAAAAGCAAGATTGTCAAAAAACAAGTACACAAACACTACAAGAAAAGCATATAAGAGAATACAAAACTGTGAGAAAACTGAGTGCAAGAAGGAGAAAAATGAGAAAAATGGCAGAATTAACATTGGAACAGAAAATGTTGGTAATTAAAAAGTCAAACCACAAATTCAAGGAGCTAGTAATAACACAAACAGGATGAATACTTAAAAAAAAACCTTACCTGCCGGGCTCGGTGGCTCAGCCTGTAATCCCGCACCTTGGGAGGCTGAGGTGAGTGCATTGCCTGAGCCCGCGGGTTCGAGACCCGCCTGGGCAGCGAGACCTCATCTCTACAATAAATTAAAAAAAAAAAATCAGCCGGGCGTGGTAGTGCATGCCTGTAATTCCAGCTACTCGGAAGGCTGAGGCGGAAGGATCGCCGGAGCCCAGCAGGCGAGGCTGCGATGGTTGGGAGCGGCCACTGCACTCCAGTCTGGGCAACAGAGTGAGACTCCAACTCAAAAAAAAAAAAAAAAAGTCATACCTAAACATACTGTAGCCACACTTCTAAAAACAAAATGAAATAATAATAAAAATATAGGGAATAGAAAGATAAATAGGAAAAAGTTTACATACAAAGGAACACATATAAGATTTATATGATACTAAATTAAGCCATAAAATAAGATTTATATGATACTAAATTAAGCCATAAAATAAGATTTATATGATACTAAATTAAGCCATGAAATTTTTAAAGCACTGAAAACAGGCAGGAGAAGAAGGAGCTGCCAACACAAAGTTTTATACTCAGCAAAAATATCTTCTAAAAATAAAGACCAAATAAAGATATTTTCAGACAGTCATAATCTAAGATAATTTATAACCAGCATATTGTATTACAAGAATTGTTACACAAACTTCTTCACAGAAGACTTGGACACCAGATATGAATTTGCACAAAGAAATGGAGAACTCTGGAAATGGTAAAATAAAGAGGCATAGCTTTTTTTAATCACTCAAAAATAACTGACTGTCTAAAGTAAAAATAGTAGCAATACATTACTTGGAGTTTATAACATCTAAAAATAAAGTATGTGACATAATAGCATAAGTGTTTTGATGGGGGATTTAAAAATATGATTCTTAGAGGTACACTTAATTATATTTTCTCTCTGCTGATTTTGAAATGCATTTAATTTTATTGAAAATTGATTCAATTACAGTAATAAGCTATACTGAAGGAATTGATAAACACATAAACCATAGTGACTTTGTGCCACAGAGGTTTATTTTTATCAGATGTAAGTTGGGGAGCTGATCAGGGCTGCTTTTTTCCTGTGATTCAATGACCCATGTGATGTCCATTCAGAGATGCTATCATCTTATTATAAGCTTCCCAAAATTACCATGATAGATGAAAAGAAAGGATGATCTGCCATGCATGACTTTTTATTCCCTTTTTAACTATCATTGAGACATATTGCTTTCTTTTTTTGAGATATACAGCTTTTATTGGTCAGAACCAGTCACATGCTTCTGCTGCCACCATTTAATGTATGTGGGCTGGTAAGTATAGTAATTTGATTTTCTAGAAAGTGAAGAAGAGCTAGACACGAGCAATGCTAATTTTTGCCATAGAACTGCACCAAATGAATTAATAGTTAACATATATTCAACTTCTTGGTCTATGAAATACAAAATTGATGTATTTATAGTTTCTTAAAAGCATGACAACAATTATATATCTGCCTATCTATTCCTTTATCTCATCTATGTCCAAGTTGAACATTCCTAATCTAAAAATTCAAAATCCAAAGTGTTCCAATCTTTAAAGTTTATCAATGCCAACATAATGGCACAAGTGGAGAATTCCATACCTAACCTTCTGTGACAGGTTGCGGTCAAAACACAAAGAAAACTTTGTTTCACTAAAAAAATTATGTAAAATAGTGTATGAAATTATCTTCAGGCTGTGTATTAAAAGTGTATATAAAACATAAATGGATTTTGTGTTTAGACTTGAGTCTCATTCCCAAGATGGCTTATTGTGTATATGCAAATATTTAAAAATTTGAATTCAAAACACATCTGGTTCCAAGAATTTCAGATAAGAGGTATTCTACATACATCACCTATCTATAGCATAGCTTAATTTGTATGAAAAAGCCTGATATAATTAGTGTGGATAACAAAAAATTCTTGATATTTCATGTATGATGCAGACATACAAGAGTCAAATAGCAGAAAATGCATACTGATTTAATATTCTTGCTTTTTAAAGACATTTTAGCCTACATCATATTTTATTTATTTAAATAACAGTAGATCAGTATACCATATGCAGAACATATGTAAATATATATTTATGTATTTTTATTTTTATTTTTTGAGTTGGAGTCTCATTCTGTCACCCAGATTGGAGTGCAGTGGTACACTCCCAGCCACTGCAGTCTCTACCTGCTGGGTTCAGGTGATCCTTCTGCCTGAGCCTTCCCAATATCCAGAACTACAGGTACGTACTACCACACCTGGCTAATTTTTTGATTGTAGAGAAAAGGTCTCACCAAGTTGCTGAGGCTGATCTTGAACCCGTGGGCTCAGGCAATCTACTCGCCTCGGCCTCCCAAAGTGCTGGGATTACAGACTGAGTCACTGAGTCTGGTCTTGTATTTATGTAAAAACCAGTAGACATGTATACAATATGCAGAATATATATATGACATTATGTATCCTAATGCACAATGATATATGTCAGATGATGAATTTCAATGATTAATTCTTAAAATGTTAATATAAAGTTTATTTTCTAGACTTTGAATATTCATGTCTTTATATCAAGTCTTATATGGATGATTAGAAATTATGTAAGTATTAAAATATATTTTTACTAGTCCTCCAAAGTCCTTACTCTCTATAATTTTAGTCACTCATTTGGAATGATTATGGTGGATTTATTTTACTTTTGGGGTTTGAATCAAGAAAATGAGAAACTAATTCTCTTGCTTAAAGCTATCCAATTTTGACAATCAAAATGTTTCCACTTTTTCCTGCATTTTTTTCCTGATTACAACACAAACTAATTTTTTGAAAAAGTTGAAGTTTAACATAATTCTCCAAATATTCTTGCTAAGCTTAAAATTGGACCAACTTTCACATCAACTTATTGGTTAGATATATGCTAAACAGTTTCCAATATATTGAACCAAGAAATTAATATCTTAGGAAAGTTTTTTGCAATATTGATACATTATGTATACATCAGCATGGCCTGTTCAGCTTTTGATTAATAACAAATACATGGAAGATATGGGTATTATAAGTAAACCATATCTGGTTTTCATGGGCATGATCTTAAAGATACACATTCTAAGATACCCACAGATGCACAATCACAAGCATAAACATGTGTGATGTCAAGGATAGAGAAGGAATGAATAAGGTAAATCTTTGTTATAAGAACAAAAAGCATAGGAGATAAACCCATAATATTATGGATAAGTATGGAAAACATATTTCCTAAAAAGGCAATTAATTAGAATTATCTGAACTTTTTCTTATTATTATGTGTAATTCCATTTATTCTTAAACGTGTTACTAGTTTCTTCTTAGGAGAAGAAAAATAGGAAAATTGGTTTACTAGTCTCACAAGAATTGATTAACATTTTTGCTTTTTGGCTAAAAGCATTACATTTATAACTCAGAATTGTATTCCCATGAAAAAATAATCAATATTAGCTGTCTGATATAGCTAGACTCTAATGGGGATAAATCCTCGATTGGATTTTAATTCTCTTAAATATAGAGACTCAATGTTCCCTTTTTCTCCTACAGCATTTAGTCTGGTACCTGTCACACAGGAGTATCTCAAAAGATACCTGTTGAAAGATATGGTGACTGCAATTAAATATCATATAATATATTTAGTTGTATCTCTCTTATTAATAGCTTTAATCCAATTAAAAATTTCCAAAAGATTCATAGTTTTCTTTAACCCAGATTACCAAAGGAAATAACAACAACAAAAAATCCCAGACCTTTAAATAAAACTTGGAACATATTGACAGTGTCCTAACTTAAAGATCACTTCCTGTGGGATTCTCATTTGCTACAAGGTGGACATCTGGCAGAAAAATTTTTATGAATTTATAATAAAAGGATAAAAAATCAGAAAATTATTTTAATGGCAAAAATGTGTTCCATAGTCAGGAAAATTGTCCTTTAGCAAGTATACTGCAGTTTACAATAACAGGAAAAATAATATATCTTTGCTGGTATAAAATTTTTCACTAATTGTGCAGTTATTATTTTAAGCTTTAGAAAAGCCTTTTCTCAGGAAAACATTAAGATATTATCTTCTGTGGTTTGACTGAATTTCGGGGGAAAATGTTTATATCAAGCTGATTTAAAATGTAGTAATAATGACAATTATTTAGAGGGCATTTACTGGTGCTCATTCTGTGTCAGAGGAGTTATTGCATTAACTTTCATTATTTAATACTCGTTAACCACTGTTAAGTTCATGGGTAAAATAATACTGTGTGGATAAACACCACTGTCAATAATAATATGAGATATATAATAAAAAATTATGTCATTTTTAGTGAGTATTAATTTGTAAATAAAATATAGCATACATTTTTGTTCCTAGTTTTGAAATTTTAAATATTCTTTAAACTATTTATTTTTAGTTTTCTTTGATTGCCAGTGTGGAGAGAGGAGCATTTTATAATTCAGTTTTTACCAATGAAACAAAAATCTCAAATGGGTGAAGATCCAAGGGCATAATTAGTAAAACACAAAATTTGAAATGAACCAGAGGCATTCTTTTTCACATTTAGATTCAGGGCAACTTTCTCTCTTGAAAGTCTCCCAAATTTATATCGGACTGAGTAGTACAGCAGTTAGGTAAAATACAAAACACTCCGCTAAATTTAAATTTCAGATTAATGGGTCAATTTTTTACTACATGTCTGTATACTAAAAAATAGCATTTGCTTATCTGAAATGAAAATTTAATTGAGCATTCTGTTATTTTCTAAGGTTGATTTTGGCTAAAACCGACATCTCTAATTAGAGATACGTATAGACTAAATGTTGTGAAACTGAACAAGGGACAATTGCTAGATGCAAAATGAAAACATTTCTAAGAGTGGCGGAAACCTGCCATTATTTTTGATATATCTAAAACACTTGAAACCTGATTAAGGACCAATAAAATAAACAAACAAATGAGGACATCTCCAGCAAACAATGATCCACAGAATCAATGGCCCATTTTTGCCTTATTGATTTCCATCTTTCTCCAAGTAATATCAGTGTGTTCATTTGTGCTTTGATTCTTCTGCTCACCAGCAACACAATCTCCTGCTCAGTGCAAGACATACTACACTCAGCTTGTGGCCCTGTGGTACTCTGGACACAAAAGATGTAGAGCTGGATCTAAATGAATTCATTGTTGATCCAGGTTCAATGCTAGCAGTGGAAGGGAAGGTGTCGATTTAGACGAAATCTTTATAGATGAAAGTTCAAGAGCCTAGACCTTGAAGCCAGAAGACATGAATTCTAATCTTGACACTACCACTTACTAACTGTGTTACTTTAGACTAGTTAGCCTCCCTCTTTAAGATTATTCTTCTGTCCACTGTGCTAAGTATCATACTAGTCAGAAAACATTTTTGTAAGAAGAGCAATGATATAACGTACATAAAGTCCTTTTATGTACTTCAGAGCACATGGTAAACATCATGTGAGTTATTTTTTGTTACTATTGATATTATTACTCCTTTGATCACCTAACCAATCCTAAAAAATTCTCAGTTTTATCTAAATGATGATATTTAAAACATATACTAGTAAGAGTAATTAAATTTGCTTCTTTACAACTAACGTTAGAAATGTATAAAGTCCTGAAACTAAAATAATTGATTGATAGCAGATGCAAGACCCTAAATGGATTTAAAACTTAGATATCTGTTTCTCTATTGTCTACCTAGTCCTCTGTCTTTTGTGCAGATAAAGGTGTACTCACACACACACACACGTGCACACACACACACACACACACACACACACACACACCCATATAGACTTTGCATGAAATGTTTATAAATGCTTTATCCATGTTCTGTACAGTTCTGCTCATAACTTGTGCCTCTCTAGCTATGAAACTCTTAGACAGCATCTTCTTCCAATAGAAGGCTGCTTTGTCTGCATTGAAACTCTGTTTAGTGTAGCCACTTTCATCAATGATCATAGCTAGACCTTCTGGATAACTAGCTGCAACTTCTCCACCAGAACTTGCTGCTTCACCTGAACTTTTATGTTATGGAGACGGTTTCTTCCCTTAAACTTCATGAACCCGTCTCTCTTAGTTTCTCACTTTTCTTCCACCACTTCCTTACCTTTCTCAACCTTCATAGCATTGATAAATTAGGGCCTAGCTCTGGATTATGCATTAGTTAAAAGGAAATGTTACAGCTGGTTTGATCTTCTATCCAGACCACTCAAACTTTCTCTATCTTAGCAATAAGGCTATTTTGCTTTCTATCACTTGGGTGTTCACTGGAGTACACTTTAAATTTTCTTCAAGAATTTTTCTTTTGCATTCACAACCGGTTAGCTGTATGATGAAAGAGGCCTAACTTTTGGTTATCCTTGGCTTTCCTCATGCTTTCTTCACTAAGTTTAATCATTTCTAGTTTTTAAAGTGAGAGATGTATGACTCTTCATTTTGACACTTAGAAGCAATTGCAGGGTAATTAATTTTTAGGCATTATTAATTGGCATTATTTGGATATTTTTGTGTCTCAAGACATAGGGAGGAGAGAGAAAAATGGGAAAAGGACCATTCGATAGAGCAATCAGAAAACATACTTTTATTGATTAAGTTTGCTATCTTTTATGGGTGCAGTTTATGTTATTCCAAAATAATCGCAATGGCGACATTAAAGATCAATGATGACAAATCATTCAAACAGATATAATAATAGTAACAAAATTAAAATATTGCAAAAATTACCAAAATGCGACACAGAGATATGAAGAGAGCACATGTTGGAAAAATGGTGGTGATAGACTTGCTTGACACAGGGTACTTTCAATTTTTAAAAAATGCAATATCTTCTCAGTACAATAAAGGAAAGCTCAATAAAACAAAGTATAATTGTATTATTTAGATGGTACTTTCATTGTGATACAGCATAGTCTTTGCTTTGTACAGTTTGTATATTCATGGTTATTAGTTTTTATGATTTAGTTAAGGGGTACCAATCCTCCAACAGTATGACTTTCAGAAATCGTACTGTATTATCTGTGAGGAATCACACAAGGTACAAATTTGATTGTTAGCTTGTAAGTCCACTAATCACTATGAAATAATTGATGTTCCTCATGATCAATGGAATTATTCAGCTCCCACATAGACAGCAAAACCTGAAGTTGTGTTGTACTTGTGTCTCCCATTGAAAAATTCTCATAAAATTTTACAACAATAGATAACAAAAAGTTAGATTACTCATCAAAGATGAAAGTGCACCAAAGTAACAAAAGCTCAAAACTCTGGGAGTGAAATTTAAATCAAATGTAAATAAATTTGCAGAATTAACTAATAATAGAAATGTTGTCATTGTCTCCATTTGGACAAACTAGATGCACAGACAGAGAAACTTAGTGCAGTTGAACTTATCCACACAAATAAAGAAAGTGGTTAATGAAAGGAATAAAAATGTTTCACAGGAAGTGATGGTGGCAAAAATCTTCACATTATAGGAATACTTGGAAACTTTCATGACATTGAAAGTGCAAAGAATAAAACATTGGAAATGAATGCAAACTCATAAAGAAATATGACAGTTTACCAAGCTATGGAAATGATGTTTGCTCCATATAGGTGATATGAGACCAAGAAGGTGAGCATTGCTCAAATTACTCTTAATTTTTTTTGTACATAGAAATAAAATAATTTAATTCTGAATGAAACAGATTATGATGGTGTTTATTCCATCTGCATTAAATTACAGTGTACCTAGTAGAGATCAGTTTTAGTATTTTTTTATTTCAGTATAACTTTGATATCAACAGTAGTATACAGTTTTTAAGTTTTATATTTTAATAAATATGTTGTTAAAAATTTTAAAGATCACATTATAACTTTTATAATTATAATTTTAATTTATTATAATTATAACTTTTCCCATTGGTTAATAAGATTGTTTTGCAAAGTTTCAGTAATAAAGTGATAATCAAGAAATATTACAGTAACTGTATGGGAAAGCTGAGAATAACCAATCAAAGCCAGAGCCTAAAGTCTAACTGTACCAAAGAGAATAAGGCAGTGTGAAGGCCATTGCTTTCTATTTCAGTTGTTCTGGTGTTGTTTGCTTTCAATTGTTGTTTCTTGGTAATCCCAAATATTAACTGGCTAGCAAATACAGTTAATGAAATAAAGCAACTACCACCTAATAAAATAGTTCTTCTTTGCCAATTGCATACGAAATAATTCATACTGCAGAAGTTTTTTTGCAAGGGAAAACAAAACTGTGTGTCTAATACATTGCATTTACTCAAACTAATATTTTCATGATTGTTATACTCTCTAGTTGTATGTACTTTTTAAAAGAAACATATGATGACACCATCCCTACTGTTTATCAAAAGTGAACTGGATAGAGAAAATGTGGTACATACACACGATGGAGTATCATGCAGCCATAAAGAAGAACAAAATCACGGAATCTGCAGTGAATGGGATGGAATTGGAGACCATCATACTTAGTGATCTTTCACAGAAACAAATAACTGAATTACTGAATGTTCACATATTTAAGTGGGACCTGAACATTAATCACATTAGCACAAGGGAGGGATCGGCAGTCAATGGACACTGCTAGGGGAGGAAGGGAAGGAGGATGCATGTAGCATCACAAAGGGTACCTGGTCCTAAACCAGGGCAAGTGAGGGCCAGTTGGTTTAAAATTCACCTGCACGAAGCCTGCTTATGTTACGAATCCTGACTTATACCTCACATATCTATAATAAAAAATAAAATAAAATAAAAAATAATATTTTTATTTAGTACTCTGTAGCAAGTGTTTAGATTTGAAAAAACAGACATTATTTTTGTCTTATCTGATATTTATAAAAATAAGGAAAGAATAGACAAAATGTGAGAATAAACAAGAAAACTATAAAATAAATAGTCTGGTTAAGATATTCTTAACATTTATTCATTTTCAGAATTTAAGTATTGGTTATCTTTTGAGCTTATAATGGTTGAAGCTCATGTTTTTCACAAAAAGATCTGTTGTTTCATCAAAAGCATTAGCGGTACAATATGTCTTCAAAGGATCGCTAAATGAGCTAGAATCCAACCTTGAAACCAAGCAGAGCTAACCTACCTTTGACTCCTGCTAGGGAAATATCGAAATATATATCTAATTCATTGCCTTCCTCCTCTTCCCACTTACCAATTTGCTCCTCGAGATTAAAAGATTGTGTTACTCTTCTCCTTGGGGTTTTCTTCCAAGCCATTACTCTTTGTGTTTTCACTTTGCAGGGAATAATCATGTTCTTATCTTTCATTTCTACCACATTTAATCTAAACACATTTTCACTCTAGAGAGCTTGAATAATTTATTTGAGAAAAACTACCATGAATCCAGCTCTTAGGATATGTAGCCAACTTGATCTTGAGAGCTCTATCATGGTTTTGTAACCTCAATTTTGAAATAAAATGTACATCTATTATTATTTTGAATACTTTGCTATTATTCCTTTGGTTTTTTTTTTTTGCTATTTTTGAGGCAAAAATACCTGATGAAATATTATTTTAGAGCATTATCAACTAAATTGTACATAAGATAAAATGCTGAGGGAGAACACATTTAATTGCAAATTGTGGAGTTTTGTTGACTTTGGATAGGTCTCTTTAGAATAAGTTTGTATTGTGATTTTAAATCCAGGCTGCTAGTGGGGATTTATTATTCTTTAGGAAGAAAACTCATTCATAGAATTTTGCTTCAAGCTTCTGTGTGTCACATAATTCTTATTTCTGGTGGAATTTTACAATAACTCTTACTTAAGACCAATGGATGTTGTTACTAAAGTCTTCTCTGAAACTCCTGCAGTCAAAACCAAGGAAATCGGCCCGTGTTTCTCTACAATGCAGCCTAGGAGGCTCGGATCTTAGGAACACTTTATCTTGCAATCTTTCCAGACATGGGAAAACAGCGTGAATATTGTTCAAGGAGACGTAACAGTAAAAAAGATATTTTAGAACTAACGTAGTTGTTTCAGAATAGAGAAAAATATTTATTCTTAGAGTGGTAATCCATGCAAATGCTTTGTTTTCTAGGATTAAATAGTTTTTATAAACATAATCACTTTTACATTCCATCTTTATAACAGGTAATGATAGACAGAAAATATTTTAGGTTCTGTTTAGACAGAGATATTTATTTGAATCCCAGTACATCAATTATATGATCTTGAGTGAACTATTTAGCTTTTTCTTGGCCTCGGTTTTCAAATTTATAAGATTTAATATATAATTATAGTAAATAATTGCCCAAAGTCACCTAATGGTAGTTACTGGTAAAACTGACTTTTGAATCAGTAAAAATAACACATATATATATGAAGTTTAAAAGTAAATTAATAAGCAACAGAAGAAAACATTTCAACACATATCATTTCAACCAGCCAGGACATGGTTTAGTGGACAATGAACAATGTAATACTATAGATTTTCAAATGATGCTGATGATGTAAACATGAATATTTAGAAATATATTTTAGTTTTATTTATTCATTTAGTCTTGCCATTGAAGACAGTATGCCATCCAAATCATGAAATAACTTGAATAAATGCATTGATTATGAAAGCACATGATATGTTTAGGAAAAATAAAATAAAAAGTAATCAGATCTACCTAACCAAAGTTTTGTGCTATAAGGTTAGCACTTTCTGAAAGAAAGTAAAGCCATGTTATAGACATAGATAATAGAGTTCCTATTTTAGGTTGGTGGCAAGACATTAATAATGAAAGGAGTTGTTAGAAAAAAAATTCTAAAAGTAATTAGCTCTAATATACTCATTTCTTGCTTTTTCATTTTAACATTATTGTTATTTAAAGGATGTATATGATTAGGTAATTGATTTTCTTATCCCTGAAGAGATCACGTTTTAAAAATCAGCTCTAGATTTACTAAATCAAATATTTTATACATAGCAACTCTCATTATACTAATAATATTGTGAGATATATATTATTATCCTATTTAATATATAAGGCAAACAAGGCATGGAAAAGTTTACAGATTCTCTCAAACACATTCTCATAAGCTTCATATGTGATGAAACTGGGAGACCGACATCAGTTAATTTGAGGGCAGGTCTTCTTTCTTTTGTCTTAAGTTATTAGATCTTCGTCTATATTTGGACACATACTTATGTTTACCGTACTTTGTGAAACTCTCATATTTCTGTGCCTATCTTGTTTTTCATACTTCCTAATACATCAATGAAAAACAAAAATGGCATTATTCATGGAATTATCCCATTTGATTCACTACTCAATTTTTAAAAATAGGAGAAATAAAATCTTTTTCATTTATCCAGAAAAATAACTTTTTTTTTAAAAAAAAAGAATTTCCCACCTACGTACCCAACTACTCCAAAATGTTTAGTATTTTTAACTGATATACTCGATACTTATTACATTTTAAGCTAGGATTTTAATTGATAAGAGAACATTTAATTACCTATTTTAGATTACTTAATTTTTGAATATTTATCTGTTATACTCTTATATTCAAAGTTTTAAAAAGGTAAATAGCATAACCTTTTATCTGCATTTTCAGATAAAATACTAACGAAACAGCAAAATTGCACATATTGTACAAAGGATGATTATATATTGGCTCTTTCTATTGGGGTCGGTTTTTGCAGACTGGTTGACAAATGATGAGTAGGGTTTGAGTAAAAAGTAAGAAATTTAGTATTCTCAATAAAAGATTACAATTTCCTATTCAGACTCCAAAAGGAGAGAGAAAAGAAAGTGCTCAGTGTTTACTGTGGCTAAATTGTTAACTGCATTTGCTATTGTATAAGTTGAAAAAAACATGACACTCATCATAAATGCACATTTTAGATATAACCATATAGTCATGTATATGTGCATAAATTACCTGGGGCTGAAAAGAAAATAAAAAATCATTATCTTATTCACTGTAATGGAAAGTATGAGTCATTCATTTCCTTCCGAAGCTTGTTCTCCTCCTTTGTTCCCCATTTTAGTTAATTGCAACATCCTCCTCCTAGTCCTTCAGCTTGTAAAATATGAAATTATCATATCATTATCTTCCTATATCCTTCAGTCTGTACCCTATCACTTTTACCTGAAACTTTCATGTCTCTGTACCATTTTTATATTACTTCCTCTGTCCAGAATTTTATCTTATCTTCTTTAATCTAATATATATATAGTCTTCACACTTTTAAGGAATAGATCAGATAAATCCTGTCTTATGATGTCTTCTTTCACAATATTACATAGAATCAATGTCTTTCATTTTGCATTTTGCTGAATTCTTATCAGTTTCTTTAAAGATTTTTATCATATTTTGGCTTGATTTATCAAACACCTCATTGTGTCTATAGATTGTTCCCCTTCTATGGTTTAAGATGCTCGAGAGAGTTCTATGTGGGCATAAAAACTCAATAACTAGGTCAGGCGTGGTGGCTTGTGCCTGTAATCCCAGCACGTTGGGAGGCTGAGGCGAGGGGATTGCCTGAGCCCAGAGGTTTGAGACAGCCTGGGCAAGTTTGTGAGGTCTTGTCTCTACGAGTCAAAAAATAAGCCAGGTGTGGTGGCATGTGCCTGTGGTTCCAGCTACTTGGAAGACTGAGGCGGAAGGATCACCTGAGCCCAATAGGTCAAGGTTGCGGTGGCCATGAGCATGCTTCTGCATTCCAGCAGGGTGACAGAGTGAGACTCCTACTCAAAAACTAACACAAAAACAAAAATAACAACAACTCAATAACTGTTAGCTGACTGGTTGAACAGTCTAGTAGTACATTCTTCCAAAGTAGAGTGAGTTGGAGCAAAGAGTTTTGAAAAATGCATTGATTTTTTTTGAAGTTCAAAATTACTATAACATCTTTAAATAGCTTTCTTGTCACAATAATAAAAGAAAAAAGTTCAGGGTAAATGACATTTTGCTCTAAATAAAAGAATATTTATCAGTATACTTATGTCATATTTAATATTACTTGTTCAACTAGTCACTGATTAAATAGGTAATATTTGAAAATATTCAAAATCATATTATTTTGTATTTAATATTTTAAAATTATTCCTTTAAAGTAAAATTCCAATTTGACCATCTTCTGGTGATTCTTATGCTCAAAAATATGAAAAACAGCAAATGGACAGGTTGAAACAACAGTGACCTATAAAATGGAAAAGAACTGACAGTTTGGAAAAACAAAATAGCAACCCATAAAGTAAAATATAATGCATAAAGAAACATTTAATGACGACTATGGAAACTTTTGCCTTTTGAATTTAATTACAAATAACAGATGAAGAAAACTCTTCTATTATGTCTTTTTAAAGATGGAGAAGTTTCAACTAGCAGACATAAATAGGTGTCATAATTGCTAAAAATAAGACAAAAATAAGAGTGGAATAGTTTCATTGTATTTTTCTTCCTTTTTTGTTGGAAACAACATTTAAGTTTTACTCTCTGACAGGGCATATGAAGACAGTTTCCATTTCCTGGGAGATGTACTGTCCTTGGGCAAGAAAAAATAAATTTCACAGATGTAGCTCCTAATTGAAAATATTAATACAGCAGGAAGAGTGAAGTATTATTTTTTTTTAACAGCATGTAAGCAAACAGGATCTTTTTAAACCAATCTAAATTTTTCATCAATTTTCTTTTTAATTTTAATCAGTTTACCTAACTCCCTGATATCCACGTGTTTCCATAGTACAAAAATATAAGCAAACAGGGTCTTTTTTCATCAATCTAAATTTTTCATCAATTTTCTTTTTAATTTTAATCACTTAGTTTACCTAACTCCCTGACATCCACGTGTTTCCATACAACAGAAAGTAAGCAAACAGGATCTTTTTTCATCTATCTAAATTTTTGCATCAATTTTCTTTTTAATTTTAATCACTTAGTTTACCTAATACCCTGACATCCATGTGTTTCCATATAAAGTATTTCATAATCCAAGACCTGACATTGGTGGGGAGAGGCATACTAAGGACCCACTTATCTTTGTGAGTGAAAAGTATTAAAAAAAAGAAAGAAAATCCTAAACATTTATAATTTGGAATACTTTATGTTGCTGTGGAGTGGCTAATTTCCCCCAAAAGGGCAGATACAACATTAGTTCAGAGGTGCTGCGTCTCTACTCTTGCAACTACAAAAGTGGTCTGTAGATCAGGCCTATAAAAATCACCAGGATAAGACATAGAGAAAGCATGTGATAAGATTCAACATCATATAATATATACATATATATACACACACACATAGATACATATACATATATGTGTACACACACACACGCACACACACACAAATTAGGTATAGAAAGAAACCACTTCAACACAATAGAGGTCATAAAAAATACGAACGCTCCTCCTCTAAGTTTTAGAAGCAAGACAAAGATGCCCACTTTCAAAACTTTTATTAAACATACTACTACTGGCAGCTGTAGCCAGAACAGTCAGACTAGAAAGAGAAATAATGGGCATTTCCATTTTGCAGATAACCTGATTGTATACATTGAAAACCCTAAAGACACCATGGAAAACTGCTGGAACCAAAAAAAAAAAAATATATATATATATATATATATATTTAATCACAAATAACAGATGAAGAAAACTTTTCTATCATATCTTTTTAAAAACTGAGATTTAAGCGTCATGTGGCAGACATAAATTGGTGTCATAATTGCTAAAAAGAAGACAAAAATAAAAGACAGGAACAGTTTTATAGTATTTTTCTTCCTTTTTTTGAAACAACACTTAAAGTTCTACTCTGACAGGGCATGCAAAGGCATATATATACACACACATACCACGGGATATTCTTCAGCCTTTAAAAAGGAGATCCTGTCATTTGCAGCAACATGGATAAACTTGGAGGACATTACGTTTATTGACTCAAGCTGGATGCTGAATAACAAATACTACAGGATCTCACTCATAAAAGCATGGAATAGAACAGTGGCTAACAATCTGGGCTGGGCTGAGGATGGAGGGGATGGCAGGCAGATTGAATAATGGGTGCAAAATTAGAGTTAGATAGGAAGAATAAGTTTTGGTATTCTATAGCATAATGGAGAGACTATAATAAAAACTATTATAATGTGCATTTCAAAATAACTATAAGAGAAGATTACAAATGTTCTCTCCACAAAGAAATGATAGATACTCAGGTGATGGATATACTAAATACCATGTTTTCATCAGTATACAATGCATATATGTGTCGAAACATCACACTGTACTTCATAAATACTTGCCATTATGTGTACATTTTAAAATAAATAGAAGTGCCCTGTATCCCATGTCAAATGCAAATAAAATGAAGTAGGGCTAAGGAATTTGCTGAATATAAAGGAAGAACAAAGATATCTCAAAGGTTGTTTAATACAACAGAAGAACTAGCTAATATTCATTGCTGCCAAAACCCCTGTAGTTTTCCAGATGCAGAAATTGACCAGCTTCCAAAATTTTATTTTTTCAACATTTTAGGCAAAGAGATACTTTTGTTGAATTTTGAGAGATATCATATCAGACCCTAAATTACAGATTCTGCTTTCCTTGAGCAAGTGATTGGCAAATGACTAACAATAAGGTTTTTGGGATGAGTTCAAAGTAGAGAACTCACCTTTCCATCTGCTTATTTTTATCAGAATACACACACACACACACACACACACACACACACACACACACATGTGCACATATATAAACATATATATGCACAAAAATATTTGTTGTAAGATCATTCCATCCTAAATAAAGAGATTGTCATAATGTTCCTTACTGTTAAGTGTCTAATACAAACTTGGCCTTATTCTGCATCAACATTGAATTAAAAAAGAAATAAAATAAACAGTAAATAATCAATTAATTAGGGAATATTTAAAATAATAGCTCTTCTTATAGGGACAATTATTCTATCCTCATAGTCCTGTCAGGAATTAAATGAACTCCACTGTAAGATATTTTAAAAAGGCAAAACTAGGAACAGTTTTTTTTTTTGTCCAGTGAAAAGCCTGGTGATGATGAAGAGAAGTTAAAGTCTCAGACAAGTAAATTCTAGTGAATATTTCTTTACACCTCCTTCACCAACTTCAGACTTACCTGAAATGTGAATGCTATCAATCTAGTATCTTTTACCTATACCTATATATTTTCTAGAGTGAATTAGATGGTGGTTAAGTTCACAAAACATAAAATCAATATTCTACTCCCTCAATAGACTATCTATCTTAAGAAAACATTTGGAAATGCTTCACTTTTTAAATAAACCCACATACATTGAAAATTAAAAAATATAAATAAATAAAAATTAAAAAATATAAATATAAATCATAGCAAATACTTCCCTAATGAAAGCATATATAAAATAATAGATACTAATAAATCCCAATTACAAATGTGGTTATGACATATGTGACTTTTATTTATAATCTACATCATATTACATTCTCATTATAGATGAAAAACTTCTATTAGATGTTACTTTTATTTTGTGACATCGAAGTTGTACTTACATTTTATCATCCCTATCATGGTAAAAGTATATCTCTAATAACTCATCAGCTCCTTTAAACTATGTTTTTCATGTTCTGTACTAGAACTCTTAATATCAATTTATGTTTAGCCTTGATCAATACTCCGGCATCATTTTTTGTCATAGGTAGAGAATGATGAGACCAAAAATCTGCATTTCAGTGGTTTGGCATGGCCAGTCTTGATATTCTGATTTTGGTATTTCTGTAATTATATTTTATTCATTTTTCATAGATTCACAATTTGTTGTTTAATGTTGCTCTTCTCCCTGTTCTGTACCCTAGTTACTATGTTCCTTGCCTTACATCCTAATAATCTACTAGGTTACTAGTTTCCTTGTCCCATCTACTTTGCTTTGAGTCCTCTTTGTAACTGGGTCTGTTAGTGGCTAAGTCATGCATATCACCACTAGATCGCCTTGATACCAAGTAGATTTATTAAGAATAATAAAAATAACAACTGTTTATTAAAATTCCCTATATGTGTACATATCCATGTTTATGTATATGTTTTATATTACTACTTTTGCACAATATCTGTAACAACACTCTACTGTAATTATTTCCACTTTTATATTTTATAATTGAAGAATAGATGTCTTAAAGGACTTAGACATTTTATCAACTGTTACCCTGTTGCTAGTGGAGGTCTCTTCACCATTTTAAAACATAGCTTCTTCACTGTCAAATGCCAAAAATTAAAAACGTATGTATATACTGTTATTGAAAGTTGAAGTTCATTCATTATAATCTTATGACATAATTTGCCTGTTTGTATAATAGAAACACATTTGGGCTAAATTGTTATAAAACCAAACTTAAGGAGTACGTTTTTCATTGTTTGTATGTGGTTAAACAGCATGACAAAAGAAATTCCAACCCATTATCCTTTCCATCTCAGCTGAAACCAGAATTATTCTTAAATTTGAACTTGAGTTGATGACTTATTGTTAACTTTTTCAGAATTGTGCAGTTATGCTGCTCCTAATAAGAGGAAGACCCCTTCACACGTAGCATGTGGCAGGCATATTCTAAAGCTGGGTCCTGATATGTAGAAGGAATGAAAGAAATGTTTTCTTAAAATCACTTTAACTATTTCGATACTACTAAATATTTGCTTCAAGCTTGATTCAAAGAATCTGGGTATATGTGCATTCAACATTGATGGATAACCACATATGAATTATTCTGATGAGTCTAAATATTACTTTTCTGAACGTATGGCCTTACTTTTCAGAGATAAAACTAACTAGTTGGTGTAATGGTTTCCTTAGAGTAAATGGATAAATAAAGTGTGGATAGTGTTTGGTGAACACTTCCTTACTCTCTATCTTCTTTACTTTTTTTTCTATGAAACAGCAGATGGCATTAATTTTAAACGAACCATTTTTTTCTGGCATAAGGAGAATGACAAACTTTAATTTGGAGGGTATCTGTGTGTCAAAGGCCCCTTGTTCTTTGTTTTCCCCATGGCCTTCTCCACAGTTGCTTCCTCAGGATCTGGTGCCAGTCTTTAGCTCACCTTGGATAGCACAGTCTAGGGAGTTGATAAAGTCATGTTCTTGCGTGACGCATTCTAGGGTAAACTCACTCCAGCTATATGAATCTCATTTTGTAGGCTTGATGGGAGAATTCATGCTTCAATGTAAAGAATATTTACCTGAGCTTCTTTTTTAAAAAATTATTTTATTAAAGAAGTGTGGGGTACAAGTGAAGATTAACTACATAAGTAGGTACCTGAGTTTATGATGTGATAAATGGCACAGTCCTGCTCAAAGGTTTTGTTCCCTCAATGCAAATGAAAAGTCCATTTTTCAAAAATAAATAAGCATATGCAGATTTTTCTTCTACTGTTAGGCAACAGAGATTAATGAAAAATTTTAATTGTAGTTAGAAACATTCCTGTTTAGACTTGCATTTGTAGAAATTTGACATTAAAATATTATTATTAGCAGTGTTACCTCTTCAATATGGGATATATAGCACTTCTATGTTTATTTCATTAACATGTAAATTTTTGTGACAGTGTAAATGTTACTTTTTAATTAGTTATTAGGATAAAAATTTTAAAAAGTACATGTATATATAGTTATTAGAATATTCATTACATATCTTTGCCAGACTATGAAAAGGACAAGTTAGTGGAAAAAGTTTCTAAAAAAGACTTGTTCTATAGGTCATTCTTTATTCTTTTTTTTTTGAGTTGGAGTCTTACTCTCACCCAGACTGGAGTGCAGTGGCTGCTCCCGGCCACCGCAGCCTTGCCTTGCTGGCTCTGGCAATCCTTCCGCCTCAGCCTTCCAAGTAGCCGGAACTATAGGCGCGCGCTACCATGCTCAGCTAATTTTTGATTTGTTGTAGAGATGTGGGTCTCGCCAAGTTGCCCAGGTGGGTCTCGAACCCTTGGGCTCAGGCAATTCACTCACCTCAGTCTCCCAAAGGCGCGGGATTACAGGCTGAGCCACTGAGCCCAGCTTTTATAGGTCATTCTTAAAGTACATTTGACTTAAGGGCAAATTTGGGTTAGAGGATTTAGTCATCTAAAATATCATTTAATTACGAAATAAGTATATCACCCCTAAGAGGTGTTTCATTCATTCTAAATCAAAGAAGATGGGGTTAATAAATCTTTAGCTAGTTTACTGATAGACTAAATACAAAATTTTCACCTTGCTATGTTCAATACAATAATCGTAACATAAAATATTTTTACAAATGTTCATGTGGAGTACCTGAAGACATATTGAAGGAAAAGAGTGTTTTAAATTACCTCTATATGTCTCCGTATCAGATTCTTGCCATTTAAAATTCACTGGAAGACAGTGAAACATGTTAAAGTGTGTAAAGTATCTGAACACCTCTAAAGTTAACTACAGAACCCCTGAAAAAAGTAGGCCCTCTATTTCCCATTCTGAACTCTATTTGGCAAATCTTACACAGGTAGATTATCTATTTTTTCTAGTTTACTGCAGATTCTAAGTTGCAGTTCAATTAGAAGCAAAAAACTAGACGCAGGAGGAGGTGGGAGGGGTGGTGGTTAAAGGCACTCTGACAGCATTGATGAGTTACAGCTGACAACCTGACATTGAAGAATGTGGAAACTCCCAAGCATATGCAGAACTGTGCTGAGTGTTTTAGCACAGAACAAGAGTGGAGATTCATAATGATGGTGGTGACTCATCAAGACAATGGCTACATTATGTGCTATGCCCTCTGCTAGGGAGGGAAGTGAAATGTACTCTGCTTTTTGGAAGAATTTCTATCAAAATAAAACAAAACAAAAGAGTTAAAATGAATCGTTTGCACTTGATAGGGCAAACTTCATTTCTCTAGAACATTCTCTTTTATAAAAAATGTGGATTCATGATTAAAACTCTCTGTTTCCTCTAGGATTTTACTCTGGAACAATTTGGGATTATAAAAACATACAAGTCCTGATATATCAAACATCTGGCTTGGAATTCAAGTTTCATTTCTTAGTTAAGTGTGTGATTTCAGGCAATAGAGCCTCTTTGAGGTTGAGTGTTCACATCTCTAAATGACAGTTTTACTTTTATCATGAGGTTTCACTGCAGATCAAACAGGAGTATAAAATTGAAAGTGAAGTCACACATGGAAAAGGAGTATTACTGATATTCTCGCCAGTCCTCTTCTTTTGGTAATTGATAGCATTTGAGATTCTGGAGTAAATTTTTTAAAGATCAAGGTCTAACAAACTTGCTGGCTTTAAGAAGATTTTATTTTTTAAGGTTCTTGCTTGATATCCTGTAATTTAAGATTAAAATTAGACTCCAGCTCAGATGCCCATCTCCTTAAATACTCTGGAAGACAATAGAACATGCGATACGGTACACAGCATCAACACAACTGAAAGGAAATCACAAAATACCTGAAATTAAATAGACACTCAAGCTCTCACTCTGAGCTCGAGTTGGACTGTCGATTTTTATAAGTTAGTATATCTATTTTCCATCTGATTGCAGATTAGAAACTACAAGCTAGATGTAGGAGTACGTGGTGATGGGTGGTGCTTAAATGCATTCTGACAGCATTAAGAGATATAGCTGACAGCCTGACATTGAGCAATACAAAAACTGCTTCAAATTCATATCTTACCAGTTAAAGTAGATGAAAAATAATTGGAACCACACAGAATTTCCAAAGGTACCCCAATTGATCTCATTCCTTCACCATGATGCCCTAGTGATATTTGCCAGTGTTTGACCTTAAAGCGCTCTGATGGGGACAGGACAGTGGATGGGGAAACCTTCTCCCAGCTGTATACAGAAATTGGTTTCTGATGACTAACAGAAACGAGAATACAAAGAGTACGGAAAGAGAGTTCTGTGACCAATGATCAAAGGCCGGTCATAACTTTGGTAATGAACGTTGAGAGACTAGAAGAACATTTTAAGTGTCACTGGAAAGAGCAGATATTTAATTAGATGTATAAGTAGTGGGGAAGAAGGAACTTAAACAAGGAACTCTCATTGCTTGTGGAAGTTGTGGTTGCTATTGTTACCATCACTTTTGTTTTTCTTATTTTGAGGGTATTAAACAGAATGATGTTCTTCAAAACGAAGTCTGAGTTACATAGGTGCAGTGAGATGCCAAAGGAGGTTCCACATGTCACATTCCCATTGAACTGGTATTGGCTCCATTCTGTAGAATGATCTGTGATGAGATAAATGTAGTATAACCTGGGCTATTCATTCATACATGCAGTTTATGAGCATCTGGCATGTGGCTACTATGATCAAGTAGCCGATTCTTAAATTGTATTTACAGTATTATCATGTGATTCAAATTTTAAAAACTACTCTGCTTATAGCATTGCACAATGCTGGTCATCATATGAGTTTTTAAATGTCAAAATAATTCAAATGAATAAAAAGCTATTAGAATTCAAAAGCATATAAGACAGTACTTTTTGTGTAGGCTTGCTCAATGTAAATAAATCACAACAATCTGAGAGGCTCTTTATTACAGCTAAATTTAAGAAAACGGTATAAAATTCTGCAAATGTAGCTGTCTCCTTATTCTGATGCCTGTTGTGAAACTGAGAAATATTATCATGGCACCAGGGGAATCACTCAGGCATCAATATTGGTGTTAATGCAAGAGGAAGACCTGACAAGGGATTTGAATTTAAACTTTTTTTTTTTTTTTCTGGAGAATATTTTTTTAGTAAGAAAATAAGTAATCTCAGAGGAAAATATTGTTTATTGTAATAATAATCTTTATTATCTCATGTAGATATAGCTAATATTAGATCAAGATAATAAAAAAAGTATTTCAGAGACAAAAATAGAAAATCAACTCTTGCCTATTCCCCTTAGAATAAAATAGAGCATAAAACTGATGGTTGATTAATTATTTTTAAAGAATGACTTTTAAAATATAAAAGAAAAGATTAGACCTAATCAATTATTTATACATTTCATTTGTGATTATTACAAAAATCTAAATGTACACATGTACTAAATTTGATAAATGCATATAAGCATAATGATTTATAATTTTGTTATAACTTGCTTTGTTTGCTATATTAAAATGATAATATGACAACAACTTAAAGATAATTTTTAAGTAAATATTTTTAAGGCAAAAAAATTTTATATGCAAGTAAACATTGTAATAATACATGAAATGCATTGGTAGTAAGCTAAAAGAGGATGTAACTAATTTTAATGTGACATGCTTTTCTAGGCTGATAGAAAAACATTTTTTAGAATATTTTCTCATCCCTTTCTGCCTTCTCATCTTGAAAATTGGCTTATTATAAAATTAGGGACTAACACACATCTTTACTAATTTTCAAAGACATATATATGAAACTAATGATAAAATCTAAGTTTCTATGAATTTTAGCAGGGTAAAATTTCTTCTTCAATGACAACTCCTATTGGTTCATGTAACAGAGTCAGTATAATTAAACTGATCAATTGAGTTAATTTTGATTTTTTGTTGATTTTGCTTTATATTAAAATTCTATGTCTCTTAAGAGTTGATAAGACAGTAAAAGTCTCCAATTATAAAAATAATTACACAAAGTAGGTTAAGAAGACATTGATTCTATTTACTATCTCAATTTGTTTATCATACATAATGAATATGGCACAAAAATATAAAACAGGAGACAATATTTTTAAAAATTTTAATTTCTGAAGGAACAATTTGCTTTTAAAGGACTAGATGCTTCAAGAGAAACTAAAGTTTTAAGTGATAACACTATCATGTGAAATAGTTCCTCTCTGAAGATGGTGATGGCTGGTCATATGTAACTTTTGCATTCCATAAAACAAAGTTCTGTCCTCTGTCAGCACAGGAAAGATTTAACTCACTAAGTAGCACTAATCTTTTTAAGTACTCAGTTCTTTAAGGAACATTTTATCATGTTTCCAAAATGTGTTATCTCCTCTCATCATCCTGTTTTGTTCATTAGTTTGTTTGTTAGTTTTGTTTTTCAGTTGAAATACATCATGAATAAAAGGGCAAATGCTATTTTTTATTCTAAATACTAAATGTCAACTTAAAAGAATAAAATACACAAAATAGACAAAATGTCTCGTTCAATGTAGCATAAAATAAGATGTAATACAAATGGCTATGGTTTTCTTAGCATTCCACAGTGCGAAATGTCTTTCAAGTTCTCTAAGTCTTTCTAAATCAAGGATCAAGTGATATGGTAACATGGAATGTAAAAGGATCATCAATAGAAATGGGTGGAAACTTACAAAGCATTTATTGTTATTAAATCAACAATTATTGATTGCCCACATGACTACCATTGCATCCTAATAGGCACTCTGTATATAGTGAATAAAACACATTTCAACAGCATAAAGTTTCAGTTATTCAAGATGATTAAGTTTTAGAGATCTGCTTTACAACATTGTTATTGTAGCTAAAAATATTGTATACATAAAAATTGGTTGCTAAATAGAACTCAGAATAAGTGTTTTTATCACACAATGCTGCCCCTCCAAAATTTGAGCATCTAGCAGATATCTAAAACATGAAAAAACTTGAAGTGTGATATCCATGAGCATATGTAGTAAAAATTAGTTTAGAAAGCATACTGGAAGGCCCGGTTGAGAAGTGTGAACATAATTTAGATTATTCATAACAATAAATATTTTTTTCACCAGAAAAGGGTTAGTGATTTACACTGTGTTTTTTGGGGGTTTTTTTTTTTTTTTTTTTGAGTTGGAGTCTCACTCTGTCGCCCAGACCGGAGTGCAGTGTCCGCTCCCGGCCACCGCAGCCTCGACCTGCTGGGCTCCGGCGATCCTTCCGCCTCAGCCTTCCGAGTAGCCGGAATTACAGGCGTGCGCTACCACGCCCAGCTGATTTTTTTTGATTTATTGTAGAGATGAGGTCTCGCCTGCCCAGGCGGGTCTCGAACCCGTGGGATCAGGCAATCCACTCACCTCAGCCTCCCAAAGGCGCGGGATTATAGGCTGAGCCACCAAGCCCGGCTTACACTGTGTTTTAAAAGTTCATTATTGATTATGATAGAAAAAATGAGTAAAAAGACAAGAATATGAAGACAGAAAAGTCTGTTAATAGGCTTGTTAAAATAGTAGGATGAGACAGGACTGGCATCTAGAAAAAGTTAATGTCAGTAGAATTATAAAAAGATGTATTCAAGTGACACTAGAAATTTAGAAAATTTGAGGACACAAAAATGTTGAGTGATTGAGAATACATGACACACACAACATCAATAACAATAAAAAAAACCAAGAACTTATAGATGGGATTATTTAAATTGACAATGATTTGTTGCATATATCATAAATGATAGCATCCTGTGAGATGAATTCAATATGTTGATTCATTATGGTTTCTGATTTCTTTCAGTCTCTTATGAAGAATGATAGTTGCAGTAGTCCTGTTTCCAAGTTGTTTTAGTTTTTTAAGACTAGTCAAGTGCAGTAATGAGTAAGTAGTGTGGAAAAAGTAGTTACATCTATAACTGGGATACATGAAAAAAATGCTCAACCACACTAGTCATCAAAGAAATGCAAATTACAACCTCACTGAGATACCACCTAACTCCAGTCAGGATGGCAATCATCAATAACTCAATAAAATGACAGATGCTGGAGAGAATGAGGGGAAAAGGTATACTTTTACACTCCTGGAGGGAGTATAAACTAGTACAACCTCTGTGGAAAACAGTTTGGTGATTCCTAAAAGATCTAAAAATCGAACTTCCATAGGCTCTCACGATACCCCTACTGGGAATATACCCAGAGGAGCTCAAACCACTCTATGAAAAAGATACCTGCATATGCATGTTTATTGCAGCATTATTTACAACAGCAAAAACATGGAACCAACCGTGCTGTTCACTGAAAGAGGACTGTATATAAAAATGTGGTACATATACACAATGGAACATTACACAGCCATAAAGGACAAAATTATGAACTTTGCAACAACTTGGATAGACTTAGAGTCTATAATACTGAGTGACCTATTATAGAAACAATGAACTGAGTATCACATGTTCTCACTCATAAGCAGACCTTGAACAATTATCATAATACTATAAAGAAGGGATTGACAGTAGTTGGAAACTGCCAGGGAAGGTGGGGGGAAGGGAGCGGATTGGCAGTAGCAGAAAACTGCTGAAGGGAATCACACTTCATCAACAGGGGTACCTGCATAATGAACATTTGTATACCTAACCCTGAATTGTACTCCACATCTTAGGATGAAAAAGGCCTTTTTATAAACTTAAAAAAGCATTAAAATTATATACATGCTTTAGAGAGGGCAATAGTGAAAAATCTCAATTCACACATATAATATCTAAAATCATTTTTAATTACAGGAGTGCCCTATAAAACATGTATATTTGAATTATGACAGCTTTCAAATTTACTATTTCTCAACACTTGAAGCCAAAAATAAGAATTTAATAATTGGTAATATTAAATTAGCTCGATTTGTATTAAGTAATCAGTATTGCTGTAATTTGAATTTTTTTATTCCAATGAAAATCTGAGTCATTTAGTCTATTCTTGATTTTTTTATATAACTATGCCATACCAAATTTAAGAACTAGCAGGAAGTCTATGAAATCATATTTCTTTTACATTTTTGAAATTATAATATGCAAGATATGAGGCAAAATCTAAATACTTTTGCTGCAAACATATTAAATTCTATTTTTGAAGATAAGTTATGAGGAAACAAGGAGAGCTAAGAGAAGTTTGAAGAGGAAACAGGCTCTTCTTACATTATACTTTACAAATGATAAACTAATTAAAATCCTGAATTTTTACACTTTAAAAATATTTTATAATAGAAAAGTAAATGTTTATTTTTAAGCTGGATGATTGTTAATGTTAAATCGATAATCAATTACAATTGCTTTGTGTTGCAGTTTCTAAACAAAATTAAAGCACTATATCGATTTTTAAAAAATACTCTTATTTGTGTATGTGCGGATAATGTCATTTAGTACTTTTGTTCTAAACATTTCAATTTTTTTGTACATAGAAAAAATCCATTCAGTTGGAAAGTCACGGTCAAATTAACCATAAACTAAATTATCTTATTTGTTTTAGTCATTTTATATTTCTTTTTACTCCCAAATTTGTCAGTTTATTTCTTTTTTTTTCCCTGCATTTCTCTGATTCATATTATTTTCCTTTTTCTATATGTATAACATTTTATTAACTTATTTTATGGCTATTTATGTAACACTTTAAATAGTTTAAAGATACCACTTTTTTTTTTTCAGATACCCAAATTCTAGAAAAGCAGTTTATTACAAGAGTTTCTCTCTCATGGAAAGTTTTAAGTCTTTCATAACCCTTGTGGGGAAAATGTACCTTATGGTCAATGGTAAACAGATGAGCAATTTCAATTGTTTGTAGTGAGCACTCTGGTGTGATTGCATTCCTATTGAACATAGATTGACTATCTGATGATTAGAAAATACCTTAGAGAAAAGTGTAACATTGCTAAATTTAATTTTTCTCTTGCAATTGTATAAGCATAATCATGAATTTTTAAAAGCTTGATTAATCAAATGAAAGATTAAATTTATAAATCGAAAGTACACATTTTTCATTGTATTTGAACTCTTTACTCTCACTTTTAAAGAACTTTGTTTCACATTGATTGAATAAATAACAGGAAAAAATACCAGATATTTAATAACTAAATACTGACATAAACTGGATTAAACTACATTACCCTATATTTTATAATTTCAACAATGTACCTTTTTTTTAGTGTCTTAAATCATTTTCTAAACAAATACATTCTGTTTTACTTTTGGAAGAAAAAATTATGCTAAGTACAAATTATTATTGTTAAGAGATTAATGCAAAGTCTCTTAGAACAAAGTGAAATATAATTTAATATTTTATTGAATTGCTTTGACCTACTCTTTTTACACATAACTTAGCAATTAATAATATTTGTAATGTTTGCCTCCCTTTGCTAGTATACTAAATTTGATAATAATAATCTCAATAAGTAAAACATTTGCATATTTTGACTTGGAAACTGTCAAGACATGATGCAAAATACAATTTTCTGTTCTAAACTTGCATTCATAGAAAGTACTTCAGTTGATCCTAAAGTAGCCACAGGTATAAATCAGTTCACAAATTAGATACTTTTCTTCACCCTGCAATGTTCATATTTTAGTTGATTTAGTCAGCTGTATTAGTAACAACCTTTTATCCATGGCTTCTCAGTCTTTTCATCTACCATCAAGCATCTATTGCCTTTTTATTAATTATATATTTTATAATTGCTTATAGGCAAAACTCAGTTAAAATCCCAAATCACACATTAATTCATTCATTGCTGGACACCTAAGTTGATTCCATGTCTCGGTTATTGTGAATAGTACTGTGATAAACATAGAAATGAAGATATCTTTGTGATATACTGATTTCCTTTCATTTGGAAATATACCCGGCAGCGGGATTACTTGATTATATAGTAGTTCTGATTTTAGTTTTCTGCAGAACTTCCATACTGTTCTTCATAGTGGCTGTGTGTGGTACATGTACATCATGGAATTTTATTCAGCCATAAAAACAACAACATTTTTTAATTTGCAACACCATGGTCCATCACCTTGAACATTAATTTATTATTTTCTGTATTAGGAACATTTCAATTTTATTATTTTGGTTATTTGGAAATATAGAATACATTATATAACTATAGTCACCCTACTGTGCTACTGAAAACTATGTGTTGTTTTTTTTTTTCTACCTAACTGGTGGATCAGTTTTCTAGTGCTCGTTTGAATCTTCTCAGACCAAAGAATAGTCTAGGATATTTTCAGTCTCCAATATTTGTGACAGCTAGTAAGCTATATACATATATTTGTGATAGCTAATTAGAAAGATATAGATAAATATTTTAGATAGATATAAAAAGAGATTTGTTTTAAGTGTTTAAAATTGCTGCAGTGGATTCCACTGTGTTGTCTCTGAAAATACTAGTCAGTATTCAATTGCTTTGTGAAGTGGAGTGTTTACCAGAAACTACAGAATGGCCATGGCATCTTTAAGATAAAAATTTTTTTAAAAGTCACGAATTTAGTGGTAATGTTTGGTTTTACTTCTGTACTTAATTCTGTTTCATTGGTATATTTTCTATCCTTGCACCAGCTTCTAATTTATTGCAATTGCATAAGAAATATTTATACTTAATGTTGTATGCTTAAGTTTGTCCTTTGCATTCCATACTGTGTTCACTACTCTTGACCATTTACGTTTACATATAACCTCTAAAGTCAGGCTTTTATTTTTTTTAACTAAAATATATACTATGACTATAAGTTTGTCTAGTTCTACTTTAAGTTTGCCAGTTTGGTTTATTGTATACATATTTATTATTTGTGTTATGTTATCAGTTTCATAAAAGTTTGTATTTTTTGTAAGTGGAGTATCTCCTCCTTATATAATATTTTTATTTCTAATGCCTATGTTGTTTTGCCTTACTATCCTTTCGGTTGTATATTCATGGAATACTTTCTCTATCCTTTTTTCCTTAATATTGTCTGTATTCACATATAAATTTGCACCTCTTGTATGAATCATGTTTGGAGAATTTGCTTCTTAATTTTATTTGACAATTTTGGATAATTAATCAGATTAATTTAATTTTATTGTAATTGCTAATATATTTGGGGTAAACCTTATCATTTTAATTTTTTTCTGGTTATTACACCTCTTCCATGTTTCTTTATGTCTCATTTATTATGTTATTTTTAATTAAGAAAAGTACTATTTATTTCTTTGTTAGTTTCTTAGTTATACAAGATGGTAGAATTCATATATAATTTAATGGAATTTATCATAAATAACTAATTACTTTTTCTAAGGTAATACCAGAACACAAAAAGGACACAACTCATCTATTACATTCTATATTTTGTATGATTCATATCATAGATTTAGTTCTATGTTTACTAATGATGCACATGATATGGTTATGTGTTTGGTCAAATATAGTTTGAATTTACCTGCATATTTAATTTTGCATTGTTAGTAATTCTTTTCTGTATTTCTGTACATTTGGGATAATTTTTATTATACCTGAAGAACTCTAACTTTTGAAAATGAATTTTCTTAACTTTTGGTTTGTGTGTATTCTCACTTTACTTTTACTTTAAAAATATATTTTCACTGAATAGATGCCCTTTTATTTTCAGCACCTAAAGATATCAATCCATAATCTTTCTTCTTCCATTGTCTCACTAGAGAGATATGCTATAGTTTTTTTATTTTTTTAATTCTGCCAAAATGTTATTTTCTATGATTGATACTAAAAATTTATTTTGAAATGTGCAGTTTACTGATGTCTTTCATCATTTTTTGGAATGTTTCATGGTTATTATGTCCTCAAGAATTTTCTTTGCGCAATTCTTTCCTTTCCTTGTCTCAAGAAACCTGAACCGTGTATCATTTTTAGTTGTACCTTTCTTCAAACATTTCATATACTTTTTGATGCATTATATATATTTTTCCAACTCTTATTCTCTGTGTGTTTTGGCCTGAATACTTTATACTAACCTATTTTCCAGTTCACTAATTATGTCTTTGTGTCCAATCTGCTACTAAGTCCATTAGTGAAATTCTTTATTCCAATTATGATAACTTTGTCTCAATATTTCCATATAATTTTAATAGAGTCTAGAGCTTCTTAAATAATTTATCTTATCTATTTTTGGAACATATCATTCACACTTATCTTAAAAGACCAGTAAGATAAGTCTAATGTCTAGAACATATGTGTATGTATTTATATGTTATATTTATCTCATCATTTTAATTTTTAAGAATATGCACATCACATATTAAAGAATTCAAAGGATATCTGGATAATATTACTTTAACATGGAGAGAATAAACCCTATGCCCTGGCAAACATATAGAGTGGGAGATTTTCTTGACCCAGTCAATGACTGAGTTTACTTGAAGATGTTTTTAGATTCTGTGAAACTTTGTTACACCTCTATTTGGTCTCGACCCCAAGGTATAGCTTGGAAGCTTCCCTTCTGGAAGCCTAAAATGTTGAAAGGAAATCCTACTTAGAAGACTTTAAACTACAATTTCCCCCCAGTTATTTAAGACCTATCCATGAAAGCTCTGCTGAGTTTAAACACCACCTTTTTCTTGGCTTCTTAGCCTCATTTATACTATAGTTCAAATACCTCAAATGTCTCAAGTAGAAAAACTGGTGTGGATGGTCATCCTCTCTTTAGAGCTCTTTCTTTCTCCCCCAAATTTTCACCCTTTAATGTTTGGTGGCCTTGTACTTATGAACTTCAAATTCTGTCCCTCAGACTTGAGATATAATTAAAAATTCTCCTGGCTATTCTGGCTCTTGAAGGACATTCTCTTTCTGGATTCACCTCCTTCAGATCAGAGAATGTAGAACTTGGAAAAGTGTCTTGCCGCATGTGGATCTCACCTCAGTAAACTGTGCTTTTAGTCTCCTTCAGATATTGACACATGATGTCACAGCTGTCTCTGATGCTATCCATTTACTATAATAGATGTGTTGTTGTTTTTTTAAATCTAGCTTTTATAGTTGTTCTTGATAAATGATTGATCTAGTAAAAAGCTTCTCCATCATAGGCATGACTCTTTTTTTTTTTTACTGTAGCAATTAGATTGTTAGTGGTGCCATTTACTCGGATGTGACATATTTACACAGAAGCACACATGAGAGGTGAAAAAAATTCTATCCTGGGGATGTAAAGTTTGAAATGTCCTTTATATACCCAGGTGAATAGAATCAGTCAACAATTGTATGTTTAAGTCTGGTTTATTTTTAAATTTAATGATTAATGTTCACTATATATCAGGTTCTATTCTCATGGCACAATGACAGAGATGTATTTGATTTAAGTACATTAAAAGAAATTAAAATAACTTCCTCTTAAAAGTAGGTTTGGCTTTGGGGGCAAGATGGCGACAGGGCAGCTCTGTCTGTGAAACTCTCCACCGAGGAGAATGCAAAGAGACTCTAGTTCTCTTCCCGGAGGTTGCAGATTCCATCATCTGCAGCCTGCTCTTCACATGGAGCTCGACCATAGACTTTGCTGAGGCATCACCAAGGTCTGAGCAGCTACTATGGTGGTTGCTGCTGCCGCCACTGCCACCCCAGCTGACAGTCATTCTACATCGCACCACCAGTGCCTGGGGCAAGCAGCCACCGCCTTCTCCTCCTCCGAGGCAGCTGAGCGACTGCCGCCTCCTCCTCCGAGGCAGTCGAGCTGCCGCAGCCTCCTCCTCCAAGGCAGCTGAGCCGCCGCCTCCTCCTCCGAGGCAGCCAAGCCGCCACCTCCTCTTCCAAGGCAGCCACAGCTCAGAGGCGGCCATTACACATCGCACCACCTGTGCCAGTAGCTGAGCCACCACCGCCGCTACTGCTGCTGCTGCTGCTGCTGCCGCCGCCAAGGCAAACATACCACATTGCACCATCAGTGCCTGAGGGGTGGGCGGGCAGCTGAGATACAGACCATCTGGAATGAGGGATAACACCACCTGCTGGCAATTCAAGGTTTGGGCAAAAGTTTATTCTTGGGGGAACAAGATAGCGATGGCATAGGTGAACTTGTGAGATTCTCCAAACATGAGTTCCCAAAAAGACTCTTACTTTTCTTCCCCCATCCTCCAGCCCACCACCAGCCATGCTGGTCTGAGGCCTGGGGACCTTTGGTCCCACGCAGGGCCATATATCGTGGCCCCCTGCTGCTGCTATTCCACCACATGCATGGGAGTCTTGGGTCTCAGCTAGCTCCCTGGCTACATTGTCTCTCCCCTGGCACCCAATACCAAGCTGCTGGTCAGTCAGGGAGGCTCTGGGCACCTGCCCCTCAGAGACACTGGTCCCATTCCTGGCTGAAGTACCCTGTAGGGGGCCAGGGCCACGCTCACCACTCACCGCCTGCCTGTTGGAGTTTTGGACCTCTGGAGCTCTGGGCCCACCCTGGCTGAGGCACTCAGTCGGTGACCCCAAGCTTGGGGACCTAGACAAGCAGAGAGAAAGGGATCTATAAAAAAGAATCTGCCTCCGCCTTCCTCCAGGCAGAGATTTCCATTGCCCTGCCCACCTATCAACAAACTCCACCTCGGTTCCTAAGGTAACATTGCTAAACAGGAGACAAATCCCCACCACTAAGTTGAATCAGATAAAAATAACTCCCAGGCAGGCAAACCCAATCTGTGAGTAAACCCAGCTGCCTGCAACAAAAGACAAAGGGGAGAGGCCGGAGATCAGAGCTAAAGTGATTTTAGTCTGATCTCTTATTGTGACTTATAATTTTATCATTTTGACTGTTTATTTTGATCACATCTGTTGCTTCCCTTCTGACTTACACTGTTTCATGATTATATTGGTCTGTCTCTGTGTAGCTATCAGTATTCCTTAGGGAATCTTTCTTACATGTCTATTTCACTTCTTTCTGGCCTTGTGTCTCTTTCTCACCTGATAGTTGGTATGTATGTCTGTTTTCCCTCTCGCTCTTCTCTCTCTCTAACTTCCTATTGACCTCCCCTTCCTCCATTATTCTCCTCTTTTATACCCCCATTTTAAACTAGGAACCAAGACTGCATACTGCTGAATGGACAGATTGTAAGGAAGAGGGAAATAGGTTCCAGTGTGCTCATACACCTGGTTGTGGATGCTAGAATCAGCATATACACTATGAACCACAGCTTCCCTCTCAATTAAACCCCAAAACTGCAAAAAGTACAGATTGCAGGCTACACGCCAACCCCAAAAGTGAACAAAGCCAGAAGACCCTCATAAGGAAGAACAGGATATTACAGAAGGAAA
>NW_007232845.1:0-79602 GCF_000164805.1 Carlito syrichta
TGGGAAAATTGGCTGTCCACATGCAGAAGCTGAACAGGACCCCTATCTATCCCATGCACAAAGGTTAATTCCAAATGGATCAGAGACCTAAATGTAAAACCTCAAACCATACGAACCTTAGAAAAAGAAGGAAATACTCTCATGGAAATCGGAACTGGCATCCAATTCCTGTACAAAACCCGAAACCCACAGGACTTAAGAGAGAAGATAGACAAATGGGAGCTTATTAAACTGACAAGCTTCTGCAAAGCCAAAGAAACCATCAAGAGAGCAGGGAGACAGCCTACACACTGGGAAAAAGTATTTGCCAACTCTAGGTCTGACAAAGGCTTAACATCCTGGATCTACAAGGAACTGAAACATACTGAAAAGAAGAAAACAAACAACCCCATTATAAAATGGGCAAAAGACATGAACAGACACTTCACAAAAGAAGACATTCGAGCAGCCAACAAACACATGAAGAAATGCTCAACCTCACTAATCATCAGGGAGATGCAAATCAAAACCACACTGAGATACCACCTAACTCCAGTCAGAATGGCAATTATCAACAACTCAAAAAATAACAGCTGCTGGAGAGGGTGTGGTGAAAAGGGAACACTTCTACACTGTTGGTGGGAGTGTAAACTAGAGCAACCTCTGTGGAAAGCAGTGTGGCGATTCCTAAAAGCTCTAAAAATTGACCTTCCATATGACCCTGCAATCCCCCTACTGGGAATATACCCCGAAGAACACAAATCACTCTATAAAAAAGATACCTGCACACGTATGTTTATCGCAGCATTGTTCACAATAGCAAGAACCTGGAAACAACCATGCTGCCCACCAAAAGAGGGCTGGATTAAAAAAATGTGGTACATATACACGATGGAATACTACGCAGCCATAAAAAAGAACAAAATCATGAATTTCGCTGCAACCTGGATGGAACTAGAGTCTATAATACTGAGTGACCTCTCACAAAAACAAAAATCCGAATATCACATGTTCTCACTCATATAATGGACCTTGAACATCCAATGCAATACTATGAGAAAATGACGGATGGTACTAGGAAACTATGGGGGGGAGGGGGATGGGATTAATAGTAGCAAATATCTGTCGGGGGATGGGAAAACACTTCTTATCTACAGAGTGCCTGAATGAAACGTCATTGTACACCTAACCCTTAACTGTACCCCACAAAACCATAATAAAAAATACTGATTAATGAAAAAAAAAAAAAAAAAAAGAAAATAGGTATAATAAATTATTGAGAACAAAAAAAAAAAAAAAAAGAAGTGAAGGGGACTATCTAAGACCATACACCCACTGAGGTCTTTACTGGACTAGCAAGTTAGGAGTCTCAGGTAGTCCCTTCACACTTGCATTTGGATTTTTATTAAAGTTCTCTACTGGCTTTTCGTTTTTGTTTTGTTTTGCCAATGGGTAGTTACTTGCCTAATAAGGTTCTTCTCATCCAATCCAGGAAATGGTTATAAAATCTCATTCAGGTAATATTCCATAATCCTTTTGCCCTAAAAAAGCGATTATCTGCATTTAGGTATAGCCACAATGGCTGTTGTTTCTTTGCAAAACTCGAGTCTCTTTTATTCATTCATACAAAGTGCCCACTATGTCCCAGGGGATCAATAGTAAATGAGATAAAAACCTGTCTTCCTAAAACATGCAGCTGAATTTTTACATGTGTGTGGGGGGTGGTGTGGGAGGAAGGAGAGTGAAGGAGTTTGGGAAGGACAGAAAATAAACAAGTAAACAAATGATATGATTTCAGATGGTGATAAGTGCCATAAAGTCAATAAAATATTGATTTTTTAAACAGTAGTTCCAAGACTATTTAATGGGAGACGGAATCGTTTTCAAAAATGATGCTGGAACAACTGAATATCCATATGCAAAAGAATGCAGTTAGGCCTCTATCTCACACCATCTACAAAAGTTAACTCCAAATGGATCAAACATGAAAATATAAAAGAACATAGGTGAATCCTTGTGCCCTTAGACTAGGCAATGATTTCTTAGACATGAGACCTAAAGCATAAACAATGAAAAAAAAATATATATTGGGCTTCATCAGCATTAAAAACTTGTGCTTCAAAGGAATCAGTCATGAAAGTGAAAAGACAATTCATATAATCTGGGAGAAAACATTTGCAAATCATATAGATAGAGCAAAGTATACAGAATATATAAAGAACTCACAACTAAACAATAAAAAACTACCCAATTAAAAATGGGCAGCAGATTTGAACATATATTTTTCCAAAGGAAATAGACAAATGGCTAATAGGTACATGACAAAATACTCAACGCCATTAGTCATTAGGGAAATGCAAATCAAAATCACAATGAGATACCACTTTACACCCACTAGGATGACAAAAATAAAAATGACAACGGTAAGTGTTTGCAAGGATATGGATAAGTTGGAATCCTCATACACTGAATGCAAAATGGTACAGCCGCTTTGGAAAACAGCACAGTAGTTCCTCAAACTATAGATGAGAATGTATGGTGAGGAAATAGAAAGTGGGCAGAGGGTGGTGGTGGGGGATGCTATTTTAAACACTATGGCTAGAGAAGGTTCCAGTAAGAAGGTAACATTTGAGTTGAATATTTGTTGAATTAACAACTGGATAAAGCACACAAACTCTGCTCTGCTCTTATTTCTCTCTTATTTTGTTTATATATATCCTTTTTGTGACACATATAATATTAGTAGAGTCTATCCTTACCTACTCCAGCTATAAAAATTTGCATGAAATATACTTGTCTGGAAATGAAAATTGTCATTATTTGATGAAAATGTTAGCCTGCACAGCTTCTCAGAAGAAATCTCTAAGTCTAACAATATTCTATGTCTTTTAAGAAAGGTATATAACATGATGCTAAATGGGGTTCTTGAAGTTTTTGCTGAGCCTCTCACGTTGAATACAATTGGTCTAAGTGGTCTCTTAATCCAGAGAGAAGATCCTATACTCATGTCCCACCTCTAACCTACTTAAGAGAGAGGATTCTTCAAAGGGAATAAAAGAACAGCTTTTACTATTCCTTTGTCTAGAATGCATTCTTTTCCCTTCCTGACAAAGATATTGAGTTGGGAGTTTCAAGAGAATCACCAGTAGAGTCAAGGCACTTGGTAGAAGCAGCACCCACTTGTAGGCTTTCTTAGGTTGCTACCTGAGTAGAGCATGGAAGGGTTCTTGGGAGAACTCCTGGGTCTCCTAGAGCCAGGTGTCTCAACCTCAGCATTCCTGACATTTGAATAAATCTTTGTTGTAGGGGCTGTATTGTGTGCTGTAGGATATTTAGCAGCATTAAATGCACCCACTAGATGCCAATAGCAATTTCCCTTCCTCCCCGCCCCACCCAAGCTCTGACAACCAAAATGTTTCCAAACATTGCCAAATGTCACCCGAGGGGACAAAATTGCCCCTGGTTATGAACTACTGCCCTAGTTTTGGAGGACAATATCAACCAAGAGATTGATTGCCTGACTGGAACCTGAAGGGACTGGGCTTCCTGGCTCTGCTTCTGATGGAAGAGCAAAGAGAATGGGTGTGGGGGCTGCCTGAATTTCCAGTGTTTGGCGGAGCATAGGAAGGTAATCCTTTCCCCTTAAGGAATATACTGTTAAGTTAACCAACCTCAAGTCATTTTGATAGGACCCTTCTGAAGGAACTTATAAGAAGTCAAAAAGTTGCATGCTTTAGAAAAGGGTTTTTTCAACCTTGGCACTATTAACATTTTGAACCAGATCATTTTTTTGTTGTGAGAGCTTCCTGCACATTGTAGGATGTTTAGCAGCATCTCTGTCCTCTACTCACTGGATGCTGGTGGCATCCTCCCAGTAATGATGATCTTGAATGTCTCTAGACATTCTAATGCCCCTGGGTAGGGCAAACATTGTCCCTGGTTGAGAAGCCCTGCTTTTGAGAAAGATGCATTGCCAATAATTCTGCTATGGAGAGCTTGCAAAACCACAAAATGTTCCATGATGAAGTAAGTGAATTAGTTTCTAGGGCTACTGTAATAAAGTACCACAAATTTAGCAGTATAAAACAACACAAATATTGCCTTACAGTTGCGGAGGGAGGTGAGATGCCCAACTGTGCTACAATCAAAGTGTTGGCAGGACTGTGCTCCTTGGAGCTCTCCAGAGAATCCCTTTCTTTGCCCTTTCCAGCAGCCCTCATCCCTTGGCACACAGTTTCCAGCAACGGCATCACTCTGACCTGCGATTCCATTGTCACGTTACTTCTCTGTCTGACCCTCCTGCCTCCCTCTTATAAAGACCCTTTGGATTAGATTGAGTCCACCTGGATAATACAAGATCCTCTCTCCTCCACAAGGTTCTAAGATTAATCACATCTGCAAAGTCTCTTTCGCCATATAAGGTAACATATTCACAGATGTTACAGATTAGGAGGTGGACATCTTGAGGCAGCCACATTCTGCCTATCACAGGTAGTATTTATGCATGTGTTAGCAAGAGGGCATTGGGTAGTTATATTGCCCAGTACTAGTTAAATAATTAGCTACACTTTTTACTTCCTTCTCCCCCTACCGTCTCCCACATCCCCCCAGCCCCCCTGGTCCCAGGACATGGGTGAGAAAAACATCTTATAGATCCTTTCTCATTACTGAAACTGGATTGGAGCTCTGTGGCTCAGGCCTAGCTGAAGAGAGGAGAGAACCTTTCGATGAGGTGGGAGATAATGGTTTTGATTGCAATAGGACTGAACTTTTTATTTCTGAAAATAGTGTTTAATTGTTAACATGAATAGAAAGCCATGGGTTCTACCTAGATGGTTGCTCATGGCTAAAGAAAGGAACATTTAAACAGTAAAACTGAAGGCAGTAATGGAGAGAGAAAAAGGTATTCTTCATTGTCCTTTATAGAATTCAGCTCATTGAATAAAGCTGGAACAAGATGATTTCTGGAAGGAAACAATTTCAATATTCAATATTCTATTGAGCCACCCTATAAACTGGAAAAGTTGCTAAAGTCAGTCTGCACCAAGAGACTAAGAAATCTTGTGAAGTCCATGTGTTTTCTCTTTTCACAGCAATGCTGGATATTTTTCTTCTATCTAGCAATTTGGGGAAAGAGGGAGGGGAAGGAGAGAAGAGAGGAGTGGGAGAAAGATGGAAAAACCTGGACTGAGAGCTGCTAACATTCTCGTGAGAGAAGAATAAGTAGATATTTTAAATCTGTGCTGGCAGGAAACTCTGGGGCATGTGGCCACCAAAGAGGGAGGTACAGCTTGCATCTCTGCAGCTCAGAATTGAACTTTAAAGTGCTTTCAGTGTGTAAATATATGGCTCACCTAAACTCTAAAGCTATAACCAGGATGCTTTGCTGATTTTTTTGAGGACAACAACCAGATACCTAAGCTCAAGGTTCTCCCCTCATGTCTGGGTGAGCCTATTTCCTTTGGGCTCCAGGAACACTGTAGGGCAGGTTACTCATGAAGACTAAAAACTTCGAGTGGCAGTTGTCAATCTAAAACCAAAATGACCTGTGGTTTTTTATTATATGTGATATATCTATATATCATTTCAAAAATTTAGAAGTGTCATATATTCTATCCATCCTATTCTTCCACAAAGAAAGATATAGTGATTTAAGGGCTATTTGCCTTTTATTTTTTGGGATGGAAGATTATGGAGCACCAAAAATGGTTGTGTGTTACATTCAGAGAACAAGATGTAGGTATGTCTATTTGAATGGAGTGGAGTTGTTAAGAGAAAGTGCAACAGGTAATGAAGATAATGCAGCAAAGCAAAGGTATTCTGTGCCTTCTGCAGCAATATGGGGCCTGAAGGAGAAGAAGGCTCAATCCTCAACAGAGCTTTGGGTCCAAAGAAAAAGCCATGTAGAGACAGACTTGGGAGGAAGCAGGCAGGGGTGAGGAGAGTTAAGCAGAGTTAATCTGTCTCTAGATTCTAAATAAGGATGAACTTATACAAAGTGACTCGAGGTGCATTGCAGATATTGGAAGCAAGATAGTGTTTACGTACTTACCTCTGTGGGTGCATGCTGTTTTTATGCCCAAGATCTTCCCCAGAATTATCTGGCAAAGAATAAAACCTGAGTAGCAATATGTGCCTTTTACTTTTAAATCACACATAATTAAGTCTTATTTTCTACATTAAAGAGATATGCCTGGCCACCTGACAGACTATCAATAAATAATTTGTTGAAGCAAGGAAAGAGGGAAGGAAGGTAGAGAAAAGTGGAAAGAAAAGAAAGAGAGGAGAAAGAAAGATGAAGGAAGGAGAAAGGAAGGGAGGGAAGAAGAAAAGGAAGGAAGGAAACAAGGGAGAATGGGAGGAATAGAAGGAAGGGGAGAAGGAAGAAGGGAGGGAAGGAAGGAGAAAAGAAATGAAGACTTGTCTTTATACATGTGTGCTTGTGGGCACTATCACATGAATTTACTTCAAGAAATGGTATCTGAAATTATGAAGGAAGTTAAGTCTGTGAGGGACTCGGAGGCTTTGGGTTGTGACAGAGAAAACAGGGAAGCTACTTCAGTGCCAGATTTCTTTTGAAGTTTTTGGTGGGGAAAAATGACTGTTCTTAGTCTGTGAGTAAGGGTAAGAAAATGTTACCATGAAGATGGCATGAACAAATCTGTTGCTTACCAATCAGCTCACGGACCCCCATAATGCAAATTCTCCTTTAGAAGCTGTCAAATTGCCTTTCTCTGGAGGCATTGAACACAGTAGAATACAGACAGCACTGTGCTTTCTTCATTTATTGCCTGTCTTAGGACCACTTTCTTTATCTCCCTCTGGGGGCGAGTTCTCCCTTATCTGTCCATATGTTTGATACTATTAGCCTTATGCTCCATAGTTGTATTTTTTGAAGGGGGTGGTTCTTCTACATTTTGTAATTTTCAGGAGGGATTGCTGTTGCTCTCATTTCATAAATGCCTTTTGTGCCATACTGTGGCTTGCAAATGTGTCCATTATAAGGTGCCCAGAACCTGAATGGGTATAGTGAATACTAAATGTAAAGAATCTAGGTGTAGAGTGAGCATTAATCAATATTTACGAAACTCAAAAATATTTAAATGTTTATTCTTACTTGTTTGCCTTTCTTTATTCTTAACACTATCATTATTTGTTCTCAAACCAAAATGCCAGGTCTGTGATGATCAAGAGGGTTGTTTCATTTTTTTTAAAAATGGAAACCTCTAAGTTTCTGAAAAGGAGGATGATATAATCAGGAAAGGTTCACTTGCCATATTTGATTTAGGGTGAGATAAAGAGTCTACTCTAAATTGGAGAGTTGGGAAACAGATAAGCAGAGAAATGAATGAGTAAAGTAAGATATATGACTTCTCTTTTTCTTCCTTTTCCTCTTTCTATGTTGCCCAAGTTGGTCTTGAATCCTCCTGCTTCGGCCTCCCAGAATGCTGAGATTACAGGCATGAACCACCATGCCTGTCCCCTTTTCCACATATCTTGAGAAAGAGAAAGGTTTTAGTTTAGCAGAAGATGGAAAGCTGCTGGGGCAGAGACAGGATTGTTCCACAAACACGGCAGGGAAGTTTTATATTTCCCACCCCCTTTTTTTTTTTTACAGTTAATTAAGCTAAGGAGATGCTGTTGATGAAATTCAAAATCAGTTTAGGTTTAGACACGTGAGCCCACTCTTCTGTCTTGGTGATGCCATGGACTCATTCCCCCCAATTTCCAGAGCTGTGTCCCTTTCATTCCTCTTTCCAAACCCATCTCCATTCAAGCTTCTAATCTGTGCCTAGGTTCTGGTTTGAATGAGCCACTGATTTATTTGCAGCCACCAGGGATCTGGAGTGCAGATGCAAATGGAAGTCCTCCCTGGTAAGTGTTGGTGGCAATTGGATCCTTCTCTGATTTGCATTCCTGAGGTTCTCAGGAAACCACATCTTACAAGCAGTTTAGAGGGGATGGGGTGGGGGTGGAGGGTGGTATCATTTCTTGATTCAGCTACAAATAATAGTTCTAGAATAAAAAAGCTTTTATTTGTGAGACAGAGAATAGTTAGAGATAGAGCATTAATTTACCAAAAATCTGGGTTTGAAAAAAGAGGTATAGGAGAAGAAATGGGTGACTGAGAGGCCTGGAGATGAGCAAGGGATGGGATAGACACAAGTATAGAAGTCATTGTGTTCTGGGGGGACTTGAACACTTAGAGAAAAACTCCTCAGGGACAGCTTGTAGGGACAGAGAGAAAGCAGCATCATAGACCCAACCTTGGGCAGTTTAACCTTCTGCAGTTCTCTTTTAAACTCAGTCTCATTATAATTCATTCCTAATTCTGATTTTAGTAGTGAAGCTTCACCTCTTCTGTTCTTATCATTTTTGTGGCCACTCATCTCTCACTGGTCCTGGCCCTTGTCTGGAGATTATTTTATTTCACATTCTATTTGAGGGCTTAGAATGAATCTATGCACAGATGTTCACCTGGAGGATATTTCTAATCCTCAGTGAGTTCACACATAATATCGAGATTAATTTTTCTTTTCATTTATCTTTTTCTGAGTCAAGGTCTCATTCTGTCACCTAGAATGGACTGCAGTGGCATGATTACAACTCACTGCAACCTTGATCTTCTGGGTTCAGGGGACCTGCCTCAGCCTCCCAAGTAGCTGGGACTGTAGGCACACCACCAGGCCTGGCTAATTTATCATTATTTTTTTTGTAGGGTTGAAATCTTACTATGTTGCCCAGGCTGGTCTTGAACTCCTGGACCAGCAAACAATCCTTCCACCTCAGTCTCCCAAAGTGCTTGGATTACAGGCATGAACCATAGCAACAAAACATGATTAATTTTAATTTTTTTATTTTTTGAGTTGGAATCTCACTCCGTCACCCAGGTTAGAGTGCAGTGGCACGCTCATGGCCACTGCAGCCTCGACCTGCTGGGCTCAGGCTATCCTTCTGCCTCAACCTTCCAAGTAGCTGGAACTACAGACATGCACCACAATACCCAGCTAATTTTTTGACTTCTTGTAGAAACGAGGTCTCACCAAGTTGCCCAGGTGGTCTCAAACCCATGGGCTCCGGCAATCCTCTCACCTCCATATACCAAAATGCTGGGATTATAGGTGTGAGCCACTGCACCCAGGTGCTTAATTTTTCAATTTGTGAGCCAAATGTGTAAAAAAAGCAATACACGTGTTAACACTAATTAATTTCCATGTAGACTCTCTCAATCTACCTCATGAGTGAAAGCATAATTCTGGGTAAACTGACACATTTCGTGTCATCCTCATACCCTCAGGATTGTCCCTCCTGCTTTGAGCCTGACTGCTAGGCAAAGGCAGTAGGTGATTGGGCTGGTCTTCAGGCAAGGTCACTAACTGCAACCCATTTTCTTCTCACTATGACACATATGTTTTCTTCTCCCTTGGACCACCCCTTCTCTTGCTCAACCTGCTCCCCCTGCCAACAGCTCCATCTTTGTACTTAGTAATGTTTGCTGTACAGCAACCTTCCTCATTAGAATCGCTGTAGGGTCTCCATGGCGACACAGGCACAAATGTTCCCAGGGATCTGCTACCACATCTTACCTCTTTGGCTGGCAAACTACAGTTGACTAAGGTGACCTAAATTCTCTTTTATCTTTTCTATGTTTGTTCTTGTGCTTTTATGAAAACAACAACAACAACAACAACAACCTAAGAAAATGGTGAAGGGTATGCACATATTTGTATAAAGTGTGTGCTGAGAGGTCTCATATAGATGTTTGTTTGTTTATTTATTTATTTGTTTATTTATTTATTTGAGTCGAGGTTTTGCTCTGTTGCCCAGGCTGGAGTGTAGTGAGTGGCATGATCACAGCTCACTGCAGCCTTGACATCCTGGGCTCAGGAGACTTTTCTACCTCAGCCTCCCAAGTAGCTGGTATCACAAACATGTGCCACCACACCCAGATCATATTTTGACTTTTTTTCTTTAAAGATTAGGTCTTCCTATGTTGCCTAGGCAGTCTCAAACTCCTAGGCTCAAGCAATCCTCTTACCTTGGCCTCCCAAAGTTCTGGTATTACAGGAGTGAGCCACAATGCTTGGTCTCGTTTTTCTAATATCTGACCACTTAACATGTTGATGAAACTTCTCATTTCCAGATAAAAAATCAGCTTTTACCACCTTAAGCTTTCTAGAAATTTTTGATGAAGCAAATTTTTGCCAGTAAGAAAAGGAAACTGAGAGCTGCCATTGTTAATCAATTTTGAGAGATTGTTAAACTTTTCTGAAGGGTCACATAATGGAATCAGCAGATTTCTTAACAGATAAGAAAACACACCAGCAAAAAACAAAAATAAGATAAACCTGTTGGGCAACTCCCTTGGGTCCCCTCCCACTCTGGAAGCTTTCTGTCCTTGCAATAAGTCATGCTTAAAGAAAAAAAAAAAAGATAAGCCTGTTATCAACGGAGTTTATGCCTCAGTTCAAAAATTTTCTTAAGAAAGCCAGTTTGCAGCCGGGCTGGGTGGCTCAGCCTGTAATCCCGCGCCTTTGGGAGGCTGAGGTGAGTAGATAGCCTGAGCCCGAGGGTTCGAGACCCGCCTGGGCAACTTGGTGAGACCTCATCTCTACAATAAATCAAAAAATCAGCTGGGCATGGTAGCGTGCGCCTGTAATTCCAGCTACTCGGAAGGCTGAGGCGGAAGGATCGCTGGAGCCCAGCAGGTCGAGGCTGCGGTGGCCGGAAGCGGCCACTGCACTCCAGTCTGGGCGACAGAGTGAGACTCCAACTCAAAAAAAAAAAAAAAAAAGAAAGCCAGTTTGGGAGATTTTGATGACTCTAAATTAAAGTTTGTGCAATACAAGATTGTCCATGATAAAACATTTTGGGCACCAACAATTACCTTTTTGAAATAGGCCTAGATGCTTTTATATGATAAAAAAAATTATGTTTGCTTTCTGATTTGATAGTTGTTTGTAGCGTATTTACCTCCCTTTTCTTCTGAGACTCCATGGGGGAAAAATCTCATAATAATAAAGAAAAGTGAGTGAGGATGGCCAAGAGCAGACTGGAGATTTCATGCTATTTCTTGGTTGTGAACAATCAGTGAAAGCATATTGTGAATTAAGAGGAGTAGAGGATGCTCAAAATACACACATGGCAGGTCTCTGAGACTGAGATCAGCCTACTAGGAACATGGAGGTCCCTGGTTATAGAGTTTCTAGCTTTGGATTGTGAATGTGAGACACGGTGCAAAACCAGAGGCATCATCCTGTCTGCCATATAGCTCCATCACTGATATCTTTCTTTACAGCTGCACAGCCCCCATATTGACCATTCTTTTCTAGATAAATTAAATACATTTCTAAGGAAGAACTAAAACTTCTAGTGCAGACATATGCACATAGATTAAATCACTTTTTATTATGGCATTTTGAGATTCAGGCTAATGTCAGATCCCACACCCACCTACCTGAAAGAGGAACCAGCTCGTCAAGATGGCCCAGTTACGAAACCAAGCTCAAATCAGCCTTTTCACACAGGAGAGTGTTTTACTGGAGAATAATGCCTACTTACCCCAAACAACCTTTCATTTTCCTTCATGAATTAGTAATCAAGGATTATCAGAATAAAAATAAAACCCACAGCCTGAAAGAGAAAGATCAAGATAAACATTAAGGATAAATAACCCTTGAAAAAATAAACAGTGAAAAAGAACACTTAAAAAATTCAAACTTTATTTCAGAGAAGGCAGAGAAGATACTGCATCCATAAAATAAGAAAAACATAAGCAATTAAGAAACAAGAAAGTAGAAATGTAAATTAGTACAGCCAATAAGGAAAAAAAATATGGCATTTCCTAAAAAAAGCAAAAATAGAACTCCCAAAATATGATTAAGATGGCTAATGAGAGGCAGCTAGAGTGTGTTTCTCCTAGAGTAATCCATGATAGTTTTAATCAACACCCAGAGAGGAACGAGACCAGCACCATGCCCCATGACTCATCACATAAGCCATAATAACCACATAGTGCAAAGAAGAGAAAAATCAATTGATCTGGGTTGGAAGTAGACAGACTCTTGCCTGGATCAAGAGACAGACCATGAGCAACCTCTGGATGCAGTGGGGAAGCATTACCTGGTGATCAGGGACTCCCTCCCAATTCCCACTGGGGTAGCCAAGAGTGCACACAGGTGGGGAGTTTGAGCTCCTTTTTCCTAAACCCCCCTCAAAGTTTCAACACAGACAGAGAACTTGGGTAATTCCCATAGCCCCACTCACTGTCTAGGTTATCTGGGAACTCCCTCAGAGCAACATACACCAAACAAAGTCCATAGCTACCATTGCAGCTGGCTCTCTCCTGTAAGCAACCTCTCCTGGCCAGGCCAGCAACATAGCTCATCACATCTAATATAATATCTCAGCTTTGTGGAAGATCTGATTCCAGACTCAAGCTAACACCACTGTCTAAGCCACCCTGATCACTCAAAACACCTTGAGCCAGTGCAGGTACCCAGCACAGGATTATTATAGCTGGCAATTGAGATACACCAAGGCTATATATAACCAAGGGAACCTCCCAGCATCTATATTGGTCCTCTGCCAACCTCAAATAAGAAGAAATAGTCTACACAGATGAGAAGGAATCAGAAAAAATAATTCTGACAATATGAAAAAATAAAGTTCTACAGTCCCACCTCCCAAAAGACCACACTAACTCTTCAGCAGTGGACCTTAACCAAAATGAAATATTTGAAATTAGAGATAGAATTCAAAAGGTTGATTTTAAAATTGCTTAATGAGATCTAGGAGAAAGTTGAAACCAACATAAAGAAATTTTAAAAACTATTCAGGAAATGAATGAAACATTCTGCAAAGAGACAGAGACCTTAAAAAAAAGACCAAGCTGAAATTCTGGAAATGAAAGAATCACTTAGGGACATAGAAAATACAACAGAACATTTTAACAGTAGACTAGAACAAATTGAAGAAAGGATCTCAGAACTTGAAGACAAGGCTTTCAAATTAACACTGACAGTAATTAAGAAAAAAGAATCAAGAAAACAGAACAAAGTCTCCAAGAAATGTGGGATATGTAAAACATCCAAACCTGAGAATCATTGGTATTGCTGAGGAAGAAGAGAAAACAACAGGTTTGGAAAACCTATTTGCAGGAATAATGGAGGAGAACTTCCCTGCACTTGTCAGAAATCTAAACATCCAGATAGAAGAAGCTCAAAGACACCTTGGAAGATTCATTGCAAAAAGGTCACCCCCAAGGCATATTAGCATCAGGTTATGCAAAATTAATGTGAAGGAAAAAATTTTAAGAGCAGTGAGACAAAAGCATAAAGTAACTCACAAATGTAAACTTAACAGACTAACTGCAGACATCTCAGAGAAAACCCTATAAGCCAGAAAGAATTGGGGGTCCTCTCTTCAATCTCCTCAAACAGAAGAATGGTCAGCCAAAATTAAGTTTTATAAATGAAGGATAACTTCAAACTAAGTTTCATAAATGAAGGATAAATGACATCAATTTCAGACAAGCAAATGCTGAGGGAATTTGTCACCACTAGAGTGGCTCTATAAGAAATACTCAAAACAGTTCTACATTATGAAACAAAAGGCCAAAATACATCAGTAGAAAAATACTGTAAACCATAAAGCTCACGGGGCTTACAGAATATCAAAACAATAGAGAAAATACATACATACATACATACATACATACATACATAAAGCAACCAGATAATAACCAGCATGATGAATGGAATAGTACTTTACATGTCATTATTAACCCTGAATGTAAATGACCTCAATGCCCCACTAAAAAATTATAGACTGGCAGAATGGATAAAACACACATACACACACACACACACACACACACACACACACACACACACACACAGTCCAAATATCTGTTGCCTTCAAGAGGCACTCTTAACACATAAAGACTCCTATAGACCCAAGGAGTGGGTGGAAAAAAATTTCATACAAATGGAAACCAAAAAATGAGCAGAAGTAGCCATTCTCATATCAGATAAAACAAACTTTAAATTAACAATAGTAAAAAAAAGGCAAAAGATGGTTACTATATAATAACAAAAGGATCAATCCAATAAGAAGACATAACAATTTTAAATATATATATGTACCTAGAATCGGAGCTCCCAGTTTTGTAAAACAAATTCAACAAGACCTAAAAAAAAAAGAAAGATAGCAATACAATACTAGTGGGAGACTTGAGCACTCTACTGACAGCAATAGACAGATCATCAAGGCATAAAGTCAACAAAGAAACATTAGAGTTAAACTGGACTCCAGAGCAAGTGGAACTAACAGACATTTATAGAACATTCCATGCTGAAACTACAGAATATACATTTTTCTCATCAGCACATGGAGCATTCTCCTAGATAGATCATATGCTAGGCCACAAATTAAGTCTCAATACATTAAAAAAAAAAATCAAAATCCTATCAAGCACCTTCTCAGACCACAGTGGAATAAAAGTAGAAATTAACTTCAAGAACTCATGAAACCAAACAAAAACATGGAAGTTAAACAATCTCCTCTTGAATGATCCTTGGGCCAACAATGAAATCAAGATGGAAATTTAAAAATTCCTTGAAATGAATGGCAACAATGAAACATGTTATCAAAACCTATGGGACACAGACAAAGCTGTGCTCAGAGGAAAATTTAAGGCCTACATTAATAAGACTGAAGCATCATATATTGACAATTTAACAGTACATTCCAGAGAACTAGAAAAACACAAATCAAACCCAAAGCTATCAGAAGAAAAGAAATAAAGAAAATCAGGACAGAGTTACATGAAATTGAAATAAAAAAAAGAATCAATAAAATAAAAAGTTCCTTCTTTGAAAAGATAGACCACTATGTAGATTTATTAAGAAATAAAGAGAGAAGACTCAAATTAGCTCAGTGAGAAATTAAAATGGAAATATTACAATTGATATCATGGAAATACAAAAGATCATCCAAGATTGTTATGAACACTTCTATAAACAAACTAGACAATCTAGAAGAAATGGATAAATTCTTGGAAATATACAACCCCCAACCTTGAATCAAGAAGAAATAGAAACTCTGAAGAGACCAACAAGAAATAGCAAGATTGAAACAGTAATTAAAAGTCTCCAAACAAAACAAAGTACAGGACCTGACAGACTTACAGCCAAATTCTACCAAACTCACAGAGAAAAACTGGTACCAATTTTGCTCAAGCTATTACATAAGATTGAAGAGGAGGGACTTCTCCCTAACTCATTTTACAAAGTCAGTATTACCCTGATACAAAAGCAAGGAAAAGACAAAACAAAAAAAGAAAACTACGGATCAATATCCTTGATGAATATAGATGCAAAAATCCTCAACAAAATATAACAAATCAAATTCTACAGCACATTTAAAAAAAATTCCACCATGATCAAATGGGTTTCATCCCAGGGATGCAAGGATGGTTCAACATGTGCAAGTCAATAAACATGATTCACCACATAAACAGAATGAAAAACAAAAATTATATGATCATTTCAGTAGATGCAGAAAAAGCATTTGATAATATCCAGCATCCCTTCATAATAAAAACACTCAACAAAATAGGCATGGAAGGAACGTCCCTCAAAATATTAAAAGCCACACATAACAAACTCACAACCAATGTCATCTTGAATGAAGAAAAGTTTATGCATTTCACATCAGAACTAGAACAGGGTAAGGATGTCCACTTTCACCACTCCTATTCAACATAATACTGGAAGTCCTAGCTAGAGCAATCAGGCAAGAAAAAGAAATAAAATGTATCCAAATTGGAAAAGAAGAAATCAAGCTATCTTTATATGCCAACAATTTGATCTTATACCTAGAGAATACTGAAGTCTCCTTTAAGCGACTCCTGGACTTGATAAATGAATTCAGTAAAGTCTCAGAATACAAAATCAACATACACAAATCTGTAGTACTGCTATACACTAATAATGACCAGGCTAAACATCAAATTAAAAACCTAAAATACCTAGGAATGTATTTAACCAAGGAAGTGAAAGATCTCTACACGAAGAACTACAAAACACTGATGAAAGAAACTGCAGAAGACACAAGCAAATGGAGAACATCCATGTTCATGGATTGGTAGAATCAACATTGTTAAAATGACCACATTACCTGAAGTAATTTACAGATTCAACACAATACCTATCAAACTACTATCATTTTTCACAGAATTAAAAAAAATCCTAAAATGCACATGGAACCAAAAAAGAGCCAGGAGAGCCAAAGCAATCCTAAGCAAAAAGAACAAAGCATCACATTACCTTCCTTCAAATTATACTACAGAGTTGTAGTAACCAAAACAGCATTGTACTAATACAGGAGCAGACTCATGGACCAATGGAACAATAGAAAGTCCAGAAATAAACCTAAATACCTACAAACAACTGTGCTTTGACAGTGTAGACAAGAACTTACACTGGGGAAGGGATATCTTATTCTACAAATGGTGCTGAGAAAATTGGATAGCTGCATGCAGAAAAATGAAACTTGATCCCTACCTCTCCCCATATTCAAAAATTAACTCAATATGGAATCAAGATTTAAGTGTCAGACTTAAAACCATAAAAATCCTAGAAGAAAACCTAGGAAAAACTCTTCAGAACATTGGTCTAATCAAATAATGTATGACCACAACTCTGAAAGCAAATGCAACAAAACAAAAACAAATATGTGGGACTTAATTAAACTAAAAAGCTTTTGCATAGTAAAAAAAATCAAGCAATATAACAAATACACAACCTACAGAATTGGAGAAGATATTCACAAACTATACACCTGACAAATGACTAATATCCAGAATCTACAAAAACTCAAACAAATCAGCAAGAAAGAAGCAAATGACCCATTTAAAAGTGGGCAAATGACATGAATAAACATCTCTCAAAAGAAGATTTACAAATTGCTAACAAACATTTTTAAAAGCTCAATATCACTAATCATCAGGGATATGAAAATTAAAACCACAACGAGATACCACCTTATACCACCTAGAGTGGTCATTACTAAAAAATCAAAAAACAATAGATGCTGGTATGGATGTGGTGAAATGAGAAACCTTATACACTGTTGGTGAAAGTGTAAATGATTAAAACCACTAGGAAATCAGTATGGAGATTTCTCAAAGAACTAAAAGTGGATCTTCCAGTTGACAGCAATCCCACTAGTAGGTATCCACCCAAAGGAACAATGGTTATTATAAAAAAGACACCCGCACTCACTTGTATTACTTCTTCGTGGAAGTGAAATAATACATGTACTTCATGCATGTGGTATTTCTTCATAGTGAAAACATTCAAAATTCCCTCTTCTATTTTGAAATATACAATATTGCAAAACAAGTGAGTGTGAAGAGACACTTCATCACCCCACAATTCACAATTGCAAAGATGTGGCATCAACCTAAATGCCCATCAACTGAACAGTGGATAATGAAAACACGGTATATTATACACTATAGATTACTATTCAGTCATCAAAAATAATGAAATAATGTCTTTTGAAGCTACGTGGATTGCAATCGAAGAAAATCATTTTAAGTGAACTAACTCAGGAATAGAAAACCAAACACCACATGTTCTCACTTCCACATGTTCTCACTTATAAGTAGGAGCTAAACTAAGGCATCTGCAAAGGCATAGAGAATGGTATAATGGGTATTGAAAACTCAGAAGGGGGAAGGTGAGAATGGGTGGAGGGACAAAAAGCCACCTATTGGGTACAATGCACACAGGTGGGAATGGTGGGTACACTTAAAGCCCAGACTTCTTTGCCACTATACATGGCAATCATGTAACCATGGTTATTTAAATAAAGAAAAAAAAAATTAGAACTACCATATGATCCACCAATTTCACTACTGAATACATATCCAGAGGAAATAAAATCAGTATGTTAAAGAGACATCTACATTCCCCTGTTTATTGCAGCACTACTCACAGTAGCCAAGACATGACATCCACCTAGGTTGATAACTTTCATTAACAGATGAATGAATAAAGAAAATGTGGCATGTATACTCAATGGAATGTTATTCAGTCATAAAAAACTGAATTCCTGTCATTTGCAACAATATAGATGAACCTAGAGGACATCATGTTAAGTGAAATACGTCAGGCACAGAAAGACAAACACAGCTGCCATCTTGGTCCCGCATTCCTGGAGCCAAATGCTGATGAAGCCACAGAAATCATCTCTGCTACAGAGCAGGAATTGCCACAGCCCCAGGCTGAGACAGGGTCGGGAATGGAATTTGACAGTGATGAATCAGTACCAGAGCATGAGGAACAAGATTCCACACAGACAGTCACACAGCCAGCCCAACTGACGGCAGCAGCTGAAATTGATGAACCAGTAAGTGATGCAAAGCAGTGTTGGAAGGCTATGTCCAAACTGGGTCTTCGACAGGTTACAGAGGTTACTAGAGTCACTATCTGGATATCTAAGAATATCCTCTTTGTCACCACAAAACCAGATGTCTACAAAAACACTGCTTTAGATACCTACATAGTTTTTGGGGAAGCCAAGATTGAGGACTTCTCTTAGCAAGCATAGGTAGCAGCTACTGAGAAATTCAAAGTTCAAGCTGAAGCTGTCTCAAACATTCAAGAAAACACACAGACTCCAACTATACAAGAGGAAAGTGAAGAGGAAGCGGTTGATGAAACGGGTGGAAGTTAAAGACATAGAATTGTCATGTCACAAGCAAATGTGTGGGGAGCAAAGGCAGCCTGAGCCCTGAAGAACAATAGTAATGATACTGCAAATGCTATTATAGAATTAACAATGTAACCATCTGAAAATGACATTTTTGGTGTTTCAAAAGAGCACCTACAGCTTGGTGAAGAGAGAGAGAGAGACAGGGAGGGAGGGAGAAAAATACTGCATAGTTTCACTGATATGTGGAGTTTTTAAAAAGTTGACTTCATAGAAGTAGAGAGTAGAATAGTAGTTACCAGGCTGGGGGAAGTAGGGCAAATAGAAGGATGGGGTGAAACTTGTCAATGGGTACAGTTACATTTAGATGGAAAGAATTAGTTTTGGTTTAATGCATAGTAGGGAGACTATGGTTAACAATATTGTATTGTGTATTTAAAAATACTAGAAAAGGAAATTTTGAATATTTTCACCACAAAGAACTAATACATATATGAGATGATAGATATATTAAATATCCTGATTTTATTATTATACGATATATACATGTATTGAAACATCACACTGTATCCCATTGTGCACATACCCATCAATATGTCTAATTATTATACGTCATTAAAAACAAAATAAAAGGAAACAAGAAGTTTCTAGAAATTAAAAAATGTAATTTAAAATTCCATTCACTTAATGTATAATTACAGTAAAAAATAAGATGAGAGGCACAGTTGTTTAATCTAGGAGCCTAAGATCTGACTAAAGGAGTTTTAGGTAGTGAGAAAATAAAAATTTTTTGTAGAGGTGGAGTCTTGCTATGTTGCCCCAACTGTTCTCAAACTCCTGATCTCAAGGAATTTTCCTGTCTTGGCCTCCCAAAGTGCTGGGATTACAGGAGTGAGCCACTGTGCCCAGCCCAGAAATATTTCTAAATATTCAAGGACTGAGGTAATTTATATATATTTTTGTTTTGTTTTTATTTATTTTTTATTATGATGTTGTGGGGTACAGTTAAGGGTTAGGTATACAATTACGTTTCATTCAGGCACCCTGTTGATATAGGTGTTTCCCCATTCCCAGATAGATATTTGCTACTGTTAATCCCATCTCCCTCCCCCACCCCATAGTTTCCCAGTACTGTCAGTCATTTTCTTATAGTATTGCATTGGATGTTTAAGGTCCATTACATGAGTGAGAACATGTGATACTCAGATCTTTGTTTCTGTGAGAGGTCACTTAGTATTATAGACTCTAGTTCCATCCAGGTTGCTGCGAAATTCATGATTTTGTTCTTTTTTATGGTTGCGTAGTGGTAATTTATATTTTAAAGCAACCTTTCTAAAGGAGTTTCTTGCGGATATGTTCCAGTAAGAAAGTAAGAAAATAATAAACGAGAGAGGAACACATAAAATCTAGAAAATAGTTGATAAATATAATTTAGACATTCAGTGAAAGCATTTCCAATGATGACAAATATAAATTCAAATATGAATCTTTTCAATTGCCAAGATTGGAATAAGAGGGTGAAGGGCTTTGAGAAAGTTGCTTCTGGAGTGAAAAAAGTCAATCACATTCAATTGACAGCTGGTGATTACAAAGCTGAGTTACTTTGAAGAGATGGTCAAGCATACACCTTTTTGATGGAAGAGTGGAAGGATGATCTAAACAACATAAAGGAAGACAATTGAGTAGAATTATTACAAAAATGAAGTCTCTTGTGGTTTCATATGCAGGACTTTTTCTATTTCTATAAAAAAAATGCCAGGGGGATTTTGATAGGAATTGCTTCAATCGGTAGCATCACTTTGGTTTTGGGTGGTATGGGTATTTTGACAATATTAATCCTTCCAATCCATAAACATAAAATGTCTTTCCATTTATTTGGTTTTTTTCCTGTTCCTTTTGTTAATATTCCAAAGAATAAATCAAAAGAAAAATTTTAAAAATCTCGAGACAAATGAAAGGGACAAGATACTGTAAAGCAGAAATAAGAGAGAAGTTTATAGTGAGAAACACTTGCAGTAAAAAACAAAAAACTCAGACAACTTAAATTTTCCCTTCTTGGAATTAGAAAAAGAACATACTAATCTCAAAGTTAGCAGAAGGAAAGAAATAATAAGATTAAAGAATAAATAAATGAAATAGAAAATAGAAAAAAAGCTTAAAAATCAGTGAATGGGGGAGTTGGAACTGGCAGTTGAGGGAAGCTGCTAGGGGAGGGAGGGGCACACCTCATGAAAAAGGGTACCTGCATAATCAACGTTTGTATACCTAACCCTGAATTGTACCCCACATCCTTATAATAAAAAAATACAATTTTAAAAAAATCAATGAAGCTGAGAGTTGTTTTTTAAAAAAAGATAAACAAAATTGACAAACCCTTAGCTAGACTAACCAAGAAAAAAGAGACAACTCAAGGAAAATCAGAAATGAAAGTGGAGACATTATAACTGATGCCTCAGAAATGAAAAGAACTTAAGATTATTATGAACAATTATGCACCAACAAATTTGACCACCTGGAGGAAATGAATAAATTTCTAAAAACACACAACCCACTAAGACAATCAAGAAGAAATGGAAAACTTAAATATCCCAATAACAATTAAACAGATTTAATTAGTAACTAAAAACCTCCCAACAAAGAAAAGTCCAGGGTCAGATGGCTCCACAGACTAATTTTATGAAACATTTGAAGAATTACTACCAAGCCTTTAAAAACTCTTTTATAAAAGGATTGACAGGAGCAGGAAACTGCGGGGTGGGGGAGGGCAGGGAGGTGGGTTTGACAGTAGTCGATATCTGCCTGGGGTAGGGGGGGCACACCTCATCAACAAGGGTACCTGCACAATGAATATTTGTATACTTCTTCCTGAATTGTGCCCAACAATTTTAAAATAAAAATTAAAAGAGGAAAAAAAAACCTCTTCTATAAAATAGAAAAAGAGGAAATTTTAAAGTAATTTCATGAGGACAGCATTACCTTGATACCAAACCAGACCAAAACCCTACCAGAAAAGAAAACTAAAGATCTATATTTCTGATGAACATGGGTGCAAAAATCCTCAACAAAATACTATAAAAATGCTGCAAAATGATTATAGCACATTAAAAACTCCATGACCAAGTGGAATTTATCCTTGGAATGCAAGGCTAGCTCAACATAAGTTAATTTATCACATTAGCAGGATGTAGAATAAAAATGATATAATCATCTCAATGGATGCAGAAAAGGCACTTGACAAAATATAACACCTTTCAACAAATTAGATATGGAAGGAATGTGCCTCAACACAATAGAGACCATATATGACAAACTCATAGTCAATGGTGAGCATCATGCTCAATGGTGAAAAGCTAAAAGCTTTCCTTCTAAAATCAAAATCAGGACAAAGATACTCACTCTTGCCACTTCTTTTTAACACATGTACTGGAAGCCCTAGTCAGAGCAATAGGGCATGATAAAGAAATAAAGAGCATCCATATTGGAAGGAAAGAAGTAGAATGATTTCTGTTTGCAGATGACATGATTCACAATATGTAGAAAAGCTACAGACCTTACAAAAAAATCTGTTAAAACTAATAAGCAAATTCAGTAAAATTGCAGAATACAAAATCAGCAGTATTTATTTACCACAGTAATGAACTATCTGACATGGAAATCAAGAAAAAAAATCTCATTTACGATAACATCAAAAAGAATGAAGTACAACGGAATAAACTTAAGAAGTTAAAAGATGAAAGACTTGTACACTGAAAACTATACAACTCATTTAATTTTTATTCTTGAAACAGTCTCCTTTGAACTGGGTCTATAAATTGTGTTATTGATCTTAATGGAAAGCAGTCTTTGGTCTAGAGTCCAATAATACTTTAGTCACAATATTAGAAATGCTGTTTAATGGTTTTTCATATGTAGAAGTAATTTGTAGATAAAGCATAGAAAACTGAACTACAACAGAAAAGCGTATGACAATGTAGAAGGTACATGTTGCTTTCAGAACTTGTAAGATGGAAAGAAAAAGATGTTGAAGGAAGGATAGAGTAGTTAAAATACTTTTTTAATAACATGGATTGCATATAGGCATTGCCTATAATTAGTTGAACAATAATTTGAAACAAAATTATTATTCAATAATTTAAAGGCAATGAGAATAAGGGCTAAAAATACTAATATAACTAAAAATTTTGTAGGAGGACCAAGGGTGAATAGTTTGAGAGCAATGTGACACTTAAATCCTAATTTTTCACAGTGATATGGTAATAAATATTGTTTACAGATGGATAAAAATATATATGTGTATGTATATGTATTTGGAGCTATGAGAGTAACTGCCACAAAAACTAAAACCAGAACTGGATAGAATGTTGTTTCTGGGAATGGTAATTGGGGTGAGGCAGGAGACTGTTGCTTTTCACAAAACACCTTTTTCAGCATTTTTTTTTTTGACAAAAGTCAGTATAACTTAGACAATAATGGCAAAAAAAAAAATTGAAACAACTCTAATTTTGCTTTGGTAATTTTGGGGGGAGATATAAAACGAGTAATATTATTATGTTTTTATAAGGATTGCCAATCTCATTTGGAAAAAGCCATACATGAGAATTTGAGTTATGATACTTTTAATAAACAACTTTCTAGTAATCATGCTACTTCATAAGAAAACAAAACCACTCAACATTATCTGAAAGTAGTGGCAAACAATTGTGACATGTGACGTGTACTCCCGAATTACCTGTTAGTGAGATGGTTAATGAGGAATCTCATCATTCCCATAAATATTTTCTCCCAGGTGTTTTCCTGATGGCCCTGCTGCACTGTTTCCAGCTGCTCAAGGCTATGTTTTGATAGTTGTTGACCTAATGTCTTCAGGCCCTGAGAATGATGAGATAGGAAAACAAATTTACAAAGCACACCTACCAGTTTTCTTAGCATCCAGTATATTATTCAAAATTCATTCTGTTACAGTATAAGGAAGCATGCTATCATTTTCAATAGCAAATACTTAATTTTTTTAAACAACAACAACAACAACAATACCCTTGGTAGGGATCAAATGACAAAAAATGGTGTTTGTTTAACACTCATACCTGGAATAGTCATGTTTCTTCCTAAAAGGCTGAAACGGTGCTAACAAAAAGTCATATTACTTTAAGATTTTAAGGATGGCACATGTGAGGAACATTAGCCAACACAGCTAAGTCTTTGACTTAGTGAGGACTCTCCCACAGGTGTCCATGTTGACAGATTGTAGTACAGATTTGTTTAGAAAATGGGAAGAGGGCAGTTATATTTTTCCTTTCAGTATGGTTTACCTTTCCGCTGCAGGTTAGAAGTCTGATGTCCAGGACCTTCCCTAAATAAATTAAAGTGATCTGTAGCAATTCTTATTTGACTTGAGAATTTCAGGATGATTCTTGCCTTTTGCTCTTTTGACTTTATTTACCTCTTCTTAAAAGTCAATGGAGCCCATCGAAAGAGGACTGGATTAAAAAAAAGTGGTACATATTCACAATGGAATATTATGCTGCCACAAAGAAAGACAAAATTATGAACTTCACAGCACATGGATGGACTTAGAGTCTATAATACTGAGTGATCTATCACAGAAACAAAGAATTGAGTATTACATGTTCTCACTCATAAGCGGACTTTGAACAGCTATCATAATACTATAAGAAAAGGATTGGCAGTAGTGGGAAACTGCTGGGGGGCATACCTCCATCAATAAGGGTACCTGAATAATGAACATTTGTATACCCAACCTTGAATTGTACCCCACATCTTTAAAATTAAAAATTAAAAAACAAAACAAAAGTCAATGGACACTAACATTCAGAAAATGAGATCCTTACTAACATTCACTGCATTTTCCTGAAGAGAAAAAAACAATACAATTTCTCTTAAAAGAAACGCCACTTAATTCTTTGCAGATAGGAATAGATAGTGGAATAATTTTTGTTTGGAAAATTTATCATAGATCAAGTTCTGGAGACTAGTAATTCAACATTAGTTGTTACCCCTGTGGAGGCCATGGCCATTGGCCTCCTATAGGTTTACTGAAAAAAAAAATCACTGGCATGAGGCAAGATTGATTAATAAGAGAAAAGGAATGCACATTTTATTCATTGTGTATACACAAGAGCCTGCAGAATGAAGACCCAACTTCCCAATAGGTTACAGAAACTAAAATACTATCTTGAGGTAACAGGAAGAACCAGGGCTGACATTCTGGTAAAACAGGTTATGGAGAGAGGAAGAGGAATTCTCTTGAGGGGGGCAACACATGGTTGGAACAATGAATGAATGGGGAATCAGAGAGTGACTCACATAGTTATCTTCGGAATTTAAATGATTTCGGAGACAATCATTATATTTGTAAGAAGGTCTGCTCAGTTGTGCTCATATCTTGCTCTTCTTTTCTGCAATAGGTAACAAAAAAACAACAGGGAGGGGAAGCAGTTTCTGTTAAGGCTATGGTGAGCTGTTGTTATCTTGCTGCATTTCGGCCTGGGTCCTGGGTGACAGAGTGAGACCCTAAGTCAAAAAAAAAAAAAAAAAAAAAAGAACCATCAAGTACTTGGAGATTTCAAAACTAATTTTGAAGTTGGAAAGTGGAAAGACCCTTCTAAGCATAAGAGAAAAATAATCACAAAATAATTTATCAAATCTGATTTCATAAAATAAAAAAGATACTAAGCAAATAAGAAACTTGGAAATGATATTTGTCACTCACAGTCCAGATAAAGATTAATTTTTCTAACATATTAAGAGCTCAGACAAATCATAAGACCAATGACTGGATTTTTAAATTAGCAAAGAAAACAAAGTGACAGTTACAGAAAATGAAATAAAGATGGCTTAATAAATTAAAATATTACAAAATTCAAAGAGTATAAAGAATGAAAATTTAAAATCATCCATTATTCTTCAACCCAGGGACAACTTTTATTAAAATCTTAAAAATGTGTGTATGTTTATGTTGTGTGACTTAAAATTGGGTTCATACTAAATATGAAATTTTTATAACCTTTTGGTTTTACATTGGATGATTTCTTTCTAGTTTTATTTTTCTATTTTTGAGTCAGAGTTTCACTCTGTCACACAGGGTGCTGTGCAGTGGCATGCTAACGGCCACCGCAGCCTTCACCTGATGGGCTCAGGTGATCACTTCTGCCTCAGTCTGCCAACTGGCTAGAACTACAGGTGTGTGCCACCACACCCTGGTAATTTTTTGATTCATTGTGGAGATGAGGTCTTGCCAAGATGGACTCAGGCAATCCTCTCACTTCCACTTCCCAAAGTGCTTGCATTACAAGTATGAACCACTGTGCCTGGCTCTTTCCAATTTTAGTAAATTATTTTCCAAATTCTTAAAAAAAAAAAAATTACCTGGGCATGGTGGCTCATACCTGTAATCCCAGCACTTTGGGAGGCAGAGGCAAGAGGATTACCTGAGCCCATGGGTTCAGGACCAGCCGGGGCAACTTAGCGAGACCTCATCTCTACAATAAATCGAATAGCTAACTGGGTGTGGGGGTGCATGCCTGTAGTTCCAGTTACTTGGAAGGCTGGGGCAGAAAGACCACTTGAACCCAGCAGGTTGGGGCTGCAGGGGCGTGAGTGTGCCACTGCACTCCAGTCTGGGCAACAGAGTGAGACTCCGACTCAATAAAAAAAAAAAAAAAAAAAAATTAAAGGATGCCCAGTCTGATTTATTTAAGAAAAACTAAAATTAAAACCATCCTGAGATATAATTTTTCACGTATCCGATTAGTGAATATCAAAAGGTTTGATAATACTGTGCTGAAGCTAATAAAGACCAGATGATCTCACAAATTGATGGAGGTATCAAACGCTACTGCCTCACATGCAGTTTAGTAATATCTATGAAAATTATGAAGGTAAATACTTTTACTCAACAATTTTATTGAGAGAATTTAGCTTACAGATATACTTGAACACAAAAAGGTAACACAGGTAAAAGTTATTTGTTGCAATATTGTTTTTAACAGGAAAATGTAGAAAAATCAAAAGGTTCATCAATACAGATTGAAGAAAATAAGAGGGAGAAGAGACAAAATAAACAAATGCTTATGTGTGAACATGGGAAAGCTTTCAAATGTATTATTAGTCAAAAAAGTTTAAAAAGCAATGTATTTAGTTTACTATCATTTGCATTCAAAAGTGGTTTTAAAAATAATTAAACACGTGTGTGTTTCCATATACAGAAATTTTCTCTGGAAGTCATTAATAATAATGTTTTCTACCAGTGTGTTACAGGTTAAAAAGAGATTATTTTGGATATATTAGAAGAGTCATTTAGAAAAGACTTAGAAAATTGTATCAAGCTGAATTGGGCTAAACATAGAAGCTGTAGAAGTCATTTGAATTTAAAAGTGAACATTTTCTTCTGTGTCTCCTTCACTGTCCTTGGATCTAGTAACTGCTGCTGGTACTGAAAGGAACACAAGCAGTGTGGGTTGAGCCCCCTGAGAGGCAGGAGAATCAAAAAACAAACAAACAACAACAACAACAAAAAACAAAAACAAAACAAAAAACCCCCTGCATATCCCTGGAAAAGCCTTTGCTGGACCTAGATAAGAAATGGGCTCTGCTGAAACTCCCTCAAACTCAGAAATGTATCTGTTCCCTTTGTCTTTCAATGACAACTTCTTTCTTTCATGTATTCGTGATATGGATTTTTCAGGTCAGCCTGGGCTTCTAGAGTGTCAGCTCCACGGGCTGGCAAGCCTAGCCCCAGGAGTATTAGCTCGAATGGGTTAGCTAGCCAAGCCCTGAGAGTGTTGCAGTCCCCAGAAGTGTCTCATCTTCCGAGTCTTGCCTTCTGTTGGCAACTTTCCTAATTTAGCTGGCTCTGTCAGCTGGTAAACCAGCCTCTGGGCTGCATGGCTCTTTGACTCATGCCTAAGACAAATGAGGGACAAGATAACCAGGAAGTTGAGAAAGCAGGATTCATTGAGAGAATAGAGGAGCTCCCACAGTGGGAGATGAACCACAGGGGGTTGCTAATCTGGGACCGAAACCTGGTGCTTATATAGCCTTAAGGTCTAGTCTATTAGCTAGCACTAGCTGTGAGCTGATTGGTTGGCACTAGCTGTGCTGATTGGTCTGTATTAAAGGCCAACTGGCAGGGGGTAGGTGCCTAATGGTGAGCTGACTGGTTGGCACTTGGCAGCCAGTTGATTGGTTGCTTTTCTATCCCAGCAGTGACTACTTAAGCTCTAGCTTGAGAGACTTGTAAGGAGTTTGTTTACCATCACCAGTGTATCAGCCCACCAGGCCTTAGGGAAGTTCACTACATTACCAGGGGACCTACCCTGTCTGTCTGCCTAACTTTTCACTAGCTATCTTCTCTCTCATTTGCATTAATTTTATGTATAATGTTTAACCAATCCTGTGAGCCAGGACTCCTGGAATAATCAAAAGAATGCAAGCAACTGGGAAGTACACAGCCCCAAATTGTTCAAGATAACTGTAATTTAGAAGAATGGCAGGGTTGATATAATCTGAATACTGGTTTACGTCAGCAACTTCTTTCAGTCTAAACAGAGATAAGAAAGACCATAGTGAGTAATGGTCACAAGACATGTAGTCATTATTAATCAATAGCTGAGATAGATAAGGCACTGCCTGCTTTGCTATAAATACTGTATGAAAACTTTGCTTAAACAGACAAGTTTTTGGTGGATACACAATCTATTCCCTGATCACACAGTAATAGGATAAAACTCCTTGTTTTTTCCAGCTCTTGTATTTGATTGTGAGGAATGCAGCTGATTGCTGGATCAGGCCATAACAAGAGAAATAAATTATACAATTGGGAGACAGGAGGTAGGAGGAAGACTACACCTTATTCATTTTGTAACTTTTGAATTTTCAGTGGTATTAGCAAACAACATCTCAAAAAGTGAGTAAATAGATAATCTGGGTCTTTTTGTGATATGTACTACTAAGTATTAAGAATTTAGTCATGCTTATTATAATGTGACAACATCCACTACCATCTTCTGCATTTCCAGAATTTTGGTTTAGTCCACAAGTGCCACAAAGAATTAGCATATGAATGAAATGGCTATTCTCAGAAGGCTGGAAGTATTCTCATTGTGTAGTAACTTGGATTAAAGGGATTATGTTTCTGTGGCTCAATACATTTAAGAAATGCTGTTTTGAACTCCCATTACCAAGCTCTCCTCAAAGACTTTATTTTGCCAGCATGAATTGTGAACCTCCGTTTGGAAGTTTTAGAATGAGTTTCTTTTTTCTGGTTTAGGAGTGCAATAGTTTGTTCCTAGACATATGGACTAATTTTATTTTTGAATGTCTTTCTCTTTTGAGTTTTCTAATCTCTTATACTTACTTCCACTTGCTTACTTTTCTAAGATGTCTTAAATGTGCTCTGCTGAATTGTTTTTTATTTCCTTTTGTTTTCTAAACTACCGATAAAAATTTTTACACTGAAGAATGTTCACTGAGTTTTCTAGCACCTTAAAGTCTTTGTCTACTTAGCAAGTACCTGATTGTAAGTCTAAAATGTAGAAGATCATTTCTCTGGTTATCTTTATTTTCGATATACTAAATTTAAAAATGCTTCTGATTTATTATCACCATTCAAATAATGAACCCTAGCAAGTTGCCTCTTTCAGTTCTGTCATATGAAGGTTAAAATAATATCTCCTGTAGCACCAGATGGTTATTTAGTAGAAATAATTTATATTACACAACACCAGAGAAAGGATAAACTATAGTTGAGTTGAAAAGGTCAAGATAGAGATACATCAAAAAAACTAAAGACTAAAGACTAACTGAAAACAAAATGCTGAGGAAACAGTAATTAAGAGAGTGCTCAGAGAAGAAAATCAGGTTGAATCTTAAAGAATTGAATTAACAGCAAAAGTAGCAGCAACAACAGAATAACCACAAGCAGAAGGTGTCCATAAGCAAGGAATGGTAAGAATATCGGTAGAGTAGATAAATTCAAGTTGAAGTTCTAGATTTATGCCATCTATTCCCTGTTTATCTTTGAGCAAACAACTAACCTATGCAAATTTCAATCCCTTTGTCTATAAAATGAGGAGAATAATAATGCTGATCTCACAAAAAAACTCCAGAACAAGAATAAATATATACATGGCAAGGGGCTGATACAAGGTGGCCATTCTCGTTATTAAAAGGAGCCATATGGAGGCAAAAGAGGTGCAAGAAGGTCATTGCCTTGCTAGATTCTGGTGTAGCCATGTGCTATTTGAGCTATGGCTGTCGCCTTGCCTCCTAGCTTTGGCCCCCTCCCCCACATTGAGGTTAATTTTTTCTTTCTCTCTCTCTAATTTACTTTAAATAAACTATATTTTCTCTTTTTTTTAAGTTGGAGTCTCACTCTGTTGCCCAGACTGGAGTGCAGTAGCACGCTCCCGGCTACCGCAGCCTCCACCTGCTGGGCTCCGCGATCCTTCTGCCTCAGCCTTCCAAGTAACTGGAACTACAGGCATGCCTTACCACGCCCAGCTAATTGTTGATTTATTGTAGAGATGAGGTCTCGCCAAGTTGCCCGGGCAGGTCTTGAACCTGTGGGCTCAGGCAATCCACTCACCTTGGCCTCCCAAAGTGCTGGGATTACAGGCTGAGCCACTGAGCCCGGCCTATATTTTCTAACCTAAAAAAAATTGGTACAAGAAAATTCTCACCAAAATATGGCTTTTTGCCATAAGGTCTCTCTGACCTTCCCTGCCTCCACTTAGTTACAGAGAAGCTGCTTTCCCGTCCTGTTATTTCTTATTTATTGCAGAAAAGAAGAGCAAGATATGAGTATGCCTGAGCAGACCTTCTTATAAGTATAATGACTGTCTCCAAGAATCATTTAAATTGCAAAGAGAACTATGCAAGTTATCCTGTTTCTCTTGTCCATTCATTATCCATGACTTCCCCTCAATTGAATCTCTCTTTTCCCTCTTCCCTTAACCTGTTTTATCAGAATGCAAGCCCCTATTCTTTCTGTAACCTTGAGATAGTATGTAAGTTTCTGTAACTTATTGGGAAGTTGGGTCTTCATTATGAAGGCTCTCACGTATACATGTTAAATAAAATTTGTATCCTTTTTTTCCTGTTAATCAGTCCTGCCTCATGCCGGTGATTTTTTTTCCAGCAAAACTTTAGGAGGCCAGTGGTCATGGCCCCCACAGTTTGGGTGTAGTCAGCAGAATGGAAAAAAAAAAAAACCCAAAACACTCTTCTCTTCTGGAGGCAACAGTGAGGAGAACCCAGGAATTCATTTGCCAGGAAAAGGGTAAGAATTTTTACCTAGTCAGGTCCTGGCTTCTCCTTCTCTTTGTACTTTCTGGTGGATGAGTGAATAGTTAAAAAAAAATCACTTTTTGTCTCATTTGCAAATTTTTGATTAATGGGCAAAAAATATTTGTGTGATTAATCTTGGTTTAGTGACTCTGGTGTGCTTTTAGTTACTTTGTGGTATGAATATTCTTATTGTTTGATCCCTTTTCCTCTCAAACACTCATTGTCCTTTGTCTCTGCCTTTTTGTGTTGTTCTGTCATCAAAAGGGTCACCATAGGGTAGAACACAGGCCTGGACCCCATAAACCCGTGGTTCGAGCCCGCCCTGCAGACAGGTCAGCTAAGTGGTTCTGAATAGACCAGTATCTGTTAAAAACAAATGTTGCTGTGGGCCCCTGAAACAAAAACTGGATGAGATTTTCCTCTCATCTTTATGTCCTTGAGAGCTTGGCTTTGTGACCATACTTATAGTCTTAGCCATCTGGGGGGTGTGAATTTTCCGGTTTATGTCAGGTGCCCAGTCAAAAACGACTGGGAGTCCAAGACACTTAAGATTTCAAGTAGCACGCTTTTCATTCTGAACATGTCATGCTCTTAGGGGAGTTTTGTTGTAAAGGGTCCCATCCCAATGTGACTTTTTTTTGTCTTTTGTCTGTTTCTGAGAGTGAATTTTGGGAGATCATTTTGGGACCTTCTCTACAACCTCCCCAGGAATTATATAGTAAAACTTAGAAAATTACCACCTGGGCTATAAAGAGGCTTTTGAATTGAGTTGCTATTGGAACTAAATACAGCACTGAAAATTTAAAAAGTGCTATTGAAATTAAGTGCACTATTAAAAACTGAAAAGAGATTTTAGAGATCTCTCATTTTAATCAGTTAATGGAAAGGTTAAAATAAAAGAAAGATGTAATAGTATAACAGTGTCATGGCTAGCTTTACAAATTGTCTCTTTTCTGGTTTAATATATGTGTTTCAGAAATATAGCAGCTGTTTTTCCTAGGTAAATTCTGGTAATAAGAGATGTCATAGGATTGTTTTTAGAGATCTATGGTTAAAAGCTTAAATAAAAGCTAATATCCTAGTTATATATTTTTACAAGGCCTTTCTGCTTTTTCTTTTATTTTGAATCCTACTTTTGGGAATTCAGTAGACTATATTTTGCCTGTGTCTCCATTTGTTTCTGTATGTCCCATCTTTCTCTTGCCACATGTAATATCCACATGACCTAAGATACAAAAGTCTAGGATCTTTAAGAAAAACAGAAATGGCATCATAAACTCCTTTTTGGGAGGGGCCTCTGTTTTCCCTTAATGAATCTCAAGTTGTAAGTGGACAGATTTCTTTCTGGTTTAAAAATCTGTACTGTGCAAGTTTTTCTTGCTTTTAGGAATATCAGGAATACCTTTGCTTTGCATTGAAAATTCGATCTTGCCCTTCTCTTTTGTCACGGCGCCCGAGCTCACGGGCCACTCTCTGTCCCCCCTCTAGCGCCCCCCAGCCACGGCCACCCCTCTCTGCGTTGCGCTGGTCGACATGCTGCGCTGCTGCCTGGTCTGCAAGCGCTGCATGTGGATCCTGTCCCTGCTCCTGCTCAGCGCCACCGCCTTCGACATCATCATGCCGGCCGGCCGTGGCTGGCTGCACTCCAGCGACCACATCCAGACATCCTCGCAGTGGTAGATGCTTCCACAAGGGCGGTGGCAGCGGGTCCTATGACTATGGCTGCCACAGTCTCATGGAGTATGCGTGGGGAAGAGCAGCCGCTGCCGTGCTCTTCTGTGGTTTCATCATCCTGGTCATCTGTTTCATCCTCTCCTTCTTTGCCCTCCGTGAGCCCCAGATGCTTGCTTCCTAAGAGTGGTGGGAGGCCTCCTTGCCCTGGCTGCTGTGTTCCAGATCATCTCCCTGGTAATCTACCCCGTGAAGAACACGCAGACCTTCAACCTTCATGCCAATCCCACTGTCACTTACAACTATAACTGGGCCTGTGGCTTCAGGTGGGCTGCCATGATTATCCTGATCAGCTGTGCCTTATTCTTCTGCTGCCTCCGCAACTACGAAGACGACCTCCTGGGCGACTCCAAGCCCAGACATTTCTACAGCTCCGCCTAATGCGGGGGATGAGAGCAGAGGAAAATCCCCGCTGTCCAGATGAATTTCAGAGGAAGAAACTTGGAACCTGCTTTTCGGCAGTGTTCATATTACTAAATTAGTCAAAAATGCTAAAATGATATATTTCTTAAATAGTGTTACAGTCTCATATTCATCTTTTATGTGTTTTGTGGAGTTAATGCTTGTTTCTTTTCACTAATGACTTGTACTATACCAATATTTTCTTATATCTATCCATAACATTTAATTTATATTTATAAGAGAATATAAGCATGAAACTTACCACCTTATAAAGTAAAAATTAGGACACTTCCAAGATTTAATAATTGGATTAGGTTTTTGTTATTTCTAAATAGAATGAACTGAGTCTATTAAGGGCTAAGAAGAAGAGGGAGATATTGCTAGGTAGACATTGTCAATGATCAAACATTCTAAAATAAATGTAAAAAAAAGTTATCTTTTCAAGTTTTCAACTATTTAAAGAAGCAAAGTAGTTTTCTAAATGTGCATTGTGTGTGAAAACTTCTAATTAATATCCTGAATAATTACTTTTTTGTGAAGCTTCACATTGGCTTGTTATGTCATCTAGGAAAGTATTGCTTCATAGCCAAAACCTGTTGCACTAGTAGATCCTTAAGTAGCAAAATATTTAGATGAAATTTTCTCTTTTAAAGTTCTTTATCGCATTAGGGTATGGGAAAATGCTGTATTCATAGATCTATACTCTTTTGTGTCTATATGTTCAGAACCAGAGTAGACTGGATCGAAAGACAGACTGAGTCTAATTTATCATAACTGAGAGATCTTATTAGGTTGTGAGAGCATTGGGAAGGCCATTGCTATCACCAAAGTAACATTAAGCCTAAGGAGAAGAAATGGCTTGCTTCTGTTTTTCATCTCAGGATTAATTGAGCTCTATTTATATAGACACGACTTCTGATAGATTGCACCTGTAAGCAGAAACCTACATATAGTTAAAAACCTGGTCTTCTTTGGTAAACAGATTTAAAATGTATGATATAAAATATGCAACAGGAGAATTCAGGGATGTAAGTTTCTCTGAATAGCGTATCTATGAATATATCAGATGGATGATTGTTTTTTATCATCTATACTTACAAAATGAAAACCAATTCATTTCATATATCAAATTGCTATTTTGTAAGTTGCAGAATAAGCAATTGAAGTTTCCATTATGAATTTTTCTCAATAAACCGGGTATTATAAAAAAAGGAAAATTTGACCTTAAGATATAGAATAATTAGGTTAAAAATATATATGTATATATAATCTTAGAGATGACTGGCAGTTGTTTACAAAGAATGGTTATTAGTTATTTCCTGGTGTTTAGGGCTTGTCTAAAGTCTTCATGCTTTCTTGATCTCACTCTCCTTCCTTAAAGGGGTTGCTTCACCAGGAAGCCAAAAATATTACTTTCTGGCATATAGCTGGCTAAACCTTTTTGTAAAAGAAACGTGTATCTTTAAGAAAATCTCTGTAAGGTTGTCTGCCTGTTTTAAATTCATACGTTGTAAGAGTATCTGCCTGTTTTATATTCCAAAGTCATACATTTGTTTAAAGTGCTTTTTCCTAACCAAATGGAACATTTACTTAACACTGTTTCTGTTGTTGTTCTGTTTTAGCAAAATTCAGGTCTGATGTTTTAACTCTGTGTTTTAAAATATAAATTCTTTAATGTGTTTTCACTTAAGAATTGTCTCTTTAGAAGTGTAAATTTAAGGTTGCCTAAAGCAACAAAACAGTTAATTGAAAAAGATGAATAACTGAAATGGAAAAGAAGAGCGGTTATAAAACTGGCCAAAAAAAAAAAAATCTTATAGATCTATAAATTCTGCTGTCTGTGGGTCTGTATGCATGTTATATGTATGTAATGTCACACTACCAAAATAGATGAAAAAATTCTATGTAATTGACTTAAAGAAAAGTAAGCACATAACATGTTTTATCAGAAACTCTTAGCTCATGTCTTTCATCTACATGACTTTAGTAATCTTAGTAAGTAAATACAGCTTCAAAGTTGGCAAAATAGATATGCAAATGTCTTCAGAATTTAATTTGGACCTTTTTGTCTCAGTCTATTGATCTATTAGTCAGGTAAAATATAAAACTTTGCTTCTGTAATACTTTTCACACATATGCGGCCTGTAAACTTAAATCTTTAGATTTAAGTCTTCAAGATACAAGGCCTAGCCCAAGGCATTGTTCTTTGTCCTGGACTGTGCATCTAGTACATAATTAGAATTGCTTGCCTCCTGGGTTTTATCACCAAAAATAAGAGTCACTAAGAATTAACATTATAATTGATATATGCAATTAAGGCTGCCAGATGTAAGAAAAGCAATTCTGCATGCAAAAAGTATAAGGAAAATAAGGTGAATTGGCAGAACATCATAAGATAAAACATTATAAGAAGACATGGGAATATGATTTTTGCTAAAGGGGAAGTAATTTGTCTAGTTTAGAGTTTTTTGAGTTTTTTTCAATAGCTATGGAAAGTAATGGTTAAAACTAAATGGTTAGTTTTGGTGTGAATAGGTCATTAAGGTGATTGGGTGGTGGTCTGTTTTACATCATTATTAAGGGAGCAGGTAGCACAGGAACTGTCATTATGGTGATGGGGTCTGTTTGTGTCATATAGTTCATGAAGGGCTGCTTTATGGCTGGAAGAAAAATACTTGGAATAGAAAAGTAATCAGTACCCGAAGGGTTGTATTGTACTAATAGCTACATCTGAGAAGCCAGTTCTGGCTAATGTTCCCTGGCTAATGATTAGAGGGCAAGCTAAGCAATTTGCCAAGAAAGCATGACAGAGCTAAGCAGTGTTGTAATGGCTGCACTTTAACAAAGCTTACTTTATTTTGGTATTTTGTCATTTCAGAAAGATTTCTGTTTATTTTCCAAGTAAATAAACAAACAAAAAATATAGGTGAGAGACAGATCTAGTTGCCCTTATGCTGTTTTTCGAAAGGGAAAGTGAGACAAATTCAGTTGTCCTTATGCTATCTTCCTTAGTTCTTATTGTTTAAGAAAATGAGTCTTTTTTATCAAAGAATGAAAGTCTTTACTTTTTAAAATTTTTCAATGATCATTGTAGCTAAATGAATGGCTTAATTTTAGTCATCTGTGATTCTGTGTTTTGATAGCAAATGCCCTCAGTAATTTTAGAAACTAGGTTCTCTTGAAGACCAAAGCTCACTGTAGCCTTGAGCTGCAGGCTCAAGTGATCCTCCAGCCTCAACTTTCCAAATAGCTGTGACTATAGGTGCGTGCCACCATCTCAGCTAACTTTTAAATTTTTTTCTTTTTTTTTTTTTGTTAGAGACAAGTTCTCGCTATGTTGCTCAGGCTGGTCTCAAATTCCTGTCTTTACATGATTCTCCCACTTTGACCTCCCAGAGTGCTGGGATTATAGGGGTGACACACCACACCTAACCAGATTTATAATATTTAAAATTATTCTTTTAAAACTCTTACTCATCTAGGCTTTCATGACTAGGTTGAGCTAACATCACCACTACCATGTCCTATTTATCCTAGGTTTCATTATCTGTGCTTTCTCACTAGACTAGAACTTTTGTGATGATGACCGCCTTGTTGTTCACATAGCACCTAGAATGGAATCTACCATATAGTTGATGTTCAACCAATAATTATTAAATTAATAAATGAATAATTTTCTAAGTATATACATCATAAAACAGAAACAGGAGACTTACTGATGAATTGCATGAGGAAGGTAGTTGAAAATATTCTGGTACTATTTAACAAGTTGAAGGAAACTGAAGGAGACATTTGTTTTGGGGGGAAATTAAAAATCCAGCTTTGAACGTGCTACTTTTGAGCTGCATCTCAAATAGAAGTTTCAATATAATTTTTATATTTAAAAATGTTTTTAAAAATAATATTTAAATTTTGCAATTATCTTCATTGTGTTGTCATTCAAGGATCACCAGACATTTAAGAAAAGACTCAATCAAGAAAGAAAAAAACAAAAACAATACTAAAACTCACAGAAAAATGGAACACAGAGGAAGAAGTATAGAGGGAGGAGAAAAATAGTTAAAACATGTCTAATTATTTCTTTTCATCAAGTGCCCCTCTTTCTAGTGAAATATTGGGGATGTAGGCAACAATTGGTGGTTTAACAGACTTGCTAATTAATAGGAAGATAAAGGAATATCTTTTAAATGGTATCTGTCAAAGATTTTAGGGGCAACTTTATCAATTGAAATAAGACAGAGAAGAGAAATTGAAGGCTTGGGGACTGAGGACAAAATGTGATAATCATTTTAGGGGGTTAATGAGTGACTTTTTTAGAAAACTACAGGATGAGCCAGGCTCGGTGGCTCAGCCTGTAATCCCGTGCCTTTGGGAGGCTGAGGTGAGTGGATTGCCTGAGCCCGCGGGTTCGAGACCCACCTGGGCAGCGAGACCTCATCTCTACGATAAATCAAAAAAAAAAAATCAGCTGGGCGTGGTAGTGCGTGCCTGTAATTCCGGCTACTTGCACTCCAGTCTGGGCTACAGAGTGAGACTCCAACTCAAAAAAAAAAAAAAAAAAAAAAGAAAAATACAGAATGGACATTGCTCATTTGAGGCTGAAAAGCATAAATTTGCAGGAATGTAAGTTTATCCAATTATGAAATACTCCTGAGTAACACTCAGCTGCTTAGAAACAAACACAGAGTGTTAAGTAGTCAGGTTCATTTAAGTGTGGGATTATTCCATATTTACAAAGGTCAAGAAGTTAGAGTATTGTATGATTCATTTATGTAAAAATTATATTAGGGAAATTTTCAAATAAATCCTGAAATAGGAAAAAAATAGTATGAAGAATTCCACATACCTGAAACCTTGTTTGAAAAAATCATTAACAGAGGCATAATCCATACCACCCAATCTCCACTTGTTTGTTCTCTGCTGGAATATTTCAAAGCAAATCACAGACACAGTTAATTTTATTTGTTAATACTGAAAATATTTTTGTGAGATCAGCAATTTGACCAGTAATACAAACTGAATACAAAAGGAAATGAAGAGAGACCTAATAGAGGGACAGAGAATATAGAGGTGTCAATGAATCAAAAGTCTGTGATGGTTTCATGGCAGCTCTTGAGCAAATAACGTGGAAAAATAAGAGGCAGTGACAGGAGAATTAGATGCTTAATTTGTGATTTTGGAGGTTTGGATTTTTAATAAAAACGAAGAGTTTTTATTAAAGACTCAATCAATAAATTAAGATGAACATTCCCCTCCCTCAAACCATTTCTACTTACCAATTCTCTTCTAATAAAAATAAATAAATCCTTAAAAATTTTGAAATTAGTCCATACATGCTCTAAATAGTTTAAACAATGCAGAAAGGTATAAAATAAAGTATAAATATTTCATTTATTCTGATACCCAATGCCACTACTCACAAGTCCTCTGCTAATAGTTTTTGGTGCTTTCTTCTAGAAACTTTGTGCATGCATATATATACACACAAATATATGTATATTCCATAAAAAATACAAGTGAAATAAAAAAGCTTTTTGGTTTTTGCACTTAATGATATATTGGAAATCATCTCATCTCAAGCTACATGCATTTATCTCATTTTTTAAAAATGTTAGCATAATTCTCATTTCAGATATTCAAGTTCCCTCATTAATAGACAATACTGTGATGAAGATCCTCTTGCATATATCTATATCTATCTAGCCATACCTATAGAAAAAATTCATAGACAGTGATTTTTAGGTTCAAAGATGTTTTGTGCACTGATAATTTTGATTGATAGTCCCAAATTATTTAGATTATGTCTTTGGTGACAAAGTGCATTCCCAGCTGCATGTGAAGGGGGAAAGAGACAAATTGTCAGAACTCAAGTTTCAGAACCTTCTTTTATTTTGGTGGCTATATTAACCCAGCTACATATCAGAATCACCTGGAGGACTTGTAAGATTGTCTAAGTTCCACCATTAGAAATTTTGACTTAATGGATCTGAAGTTAGACCTGGACATTGGTATTTTCGAAAATCAACCATAGAGATTCTAATGTGTAGGCAGTGCCTAGAATCACTGCTTTAGATAAAGCAAGGAGAGGTAGAAATAGAGGGTTCAGGTAAAGAATATGACAAACACACTAAGATTGTGCCCATGAAGCCAAAGGGAAGTAAAGATCAAACTCTTATACAAAAAGCCACCTCAGGGTCAGATCAGGGTTGGGGAAAAAAAGAGGAAAGAAAGAGAGAGGTCTAGGTGAGGAAATGGTAGAGCTGGTTAGGCCAGGTCCTATGGACGCTAGTCACAGGGTCTAGTCTTTTGGATAAAGATGAACACGAGGCCGAAGTTGCTTCCAGGCTCTTCTCAGCCCAGGGTTGTCCTGAATCAGTAGAGCTGAGTGGCCTGCAGGGTAGGCAGCCATTATGATTTTGCACAAAATATCCCAGAAACTGTAGACAGCAAAGATGTTGGAGAAATAGATAAATAGAGAACTGCATTAAAAATGTAGAGACGAAGAAAGTAGCTGATGGCTTTGATGGCCCCCATGTGAGCTTCCATGCTGGGATCACTGGAGCCCGTGGCATTGCTTTCCATATGTAGGATGTGTTTCTTGAGGGATAGTATCAGCAGGGTGGCTGCCAGGATGAACATGATCAGAGGAATGACAATCCCCAGGTTATAGAAAATAGCCAGGTTGACCACATTAGTCTCAGAGAAGTATTTTTTTCTTAGTGAAGTTGGAGGAGGGAACAGGGGAGGAATCGTTACAGTACAGAGTGTAGATGTCTATGCAGGAGAGCAGGCTGTGGCTGAGGGAAATCAACACTGATAGCCACAGAAGACAGGGCATCAATTCAGAAATTCTCCACCTCAACTTGAGGAAAAGGGGTAGGAGAAATTGGCAATCTTCACAAAGTAGAAGAAACTGAGCCAGGCAGCAAACCACAGGCTACACAAATTTAAGAACATGAAAATTATTTTAAATGCATCATATAAAGCCTCTTTATTATAAAAATTTAGGGTTGTTGTGCTGAATGTAATTTCTACCACCACGAAGCTTTGGAGAGCTATTCTGGATACACTCAGGAAAAACAGGATCCTGTCACTTGTGGAAACTGAATTATTCCAAACCCATTCAGCTGCATTTATAGCCGTGATGAATCCGTTTGCAACAAAACCAATGATGAATTCAGTACCTGTAACTATTAAAATTAAGGCAATGAGAAATGGTGACAATTCATTTTCTGAGGGATTGCAGATTTCAGTCATCCTGAGTTGTTGCTCCTCTTTGGTGTCTGGAGGAAAATGTCTCCTGGCATTTGATGGTCAGACCCTTGATGACTCCCACTCTTCATTTCATAGGAGGAAGCAATTGATGCATCATTTCCAAATTCTCTCCATTTGTTTGTCTCAGAATTGTTGGCTCTAAATCTGAAGATGCAAATGATGGAGGGATTTGGTTTCTAATCCTCTCCCTATTTTGGTCTTTTTGGTGTTAGTTTAGTTAGGGGACCCAGGGAAATACTTGAGCAGACTCTCCTTTATAAGCTACTAACATAGTATTTAGGGTCGTGTTCTTTGGTAGTTTCAGTTAATGTGAACATTGACCCACCGAATCACCATTTAACTTAGTTTCACTTGTGAACTCAGAAAATGATAGAAAATAATAACTGCTATATACACAAACACACATATATATTTCTAATTTTATTCTATGCAATGTTCAGACAACTTATATATACATTACCATATTTAAGTCTCACAATAACCTTATGAGACGTACTTTTATTTTTTTATTTTTTTGAGTTGGAGTCTCACTCTGTCGCCCAGACTGGAGTGCAGTGGCCACTCCCGGCCACCACAGCCTCGACCTGCTGGGCTCTGGTGATACTTCCACCTCAGCCTTCCGAGTAGCTGGAACTACAGGCATGCGCCACAACGCCCGGCTGATTTTTTTTTTGATTTATTGTAGAGATGAGGTCTCGCTGCCCAGGCGGGTCTCGAACCCGCGGGCTCAGGCAATCCACTCACCTCAGCCTCCCAAAGGCGCGGGATTACAGGCTGAGCCACCAAGCCCGGCTCGAGACGTACTTTTATTATCTCCATTTCATGCATGAGAAAACTGAGGTAGATGGTAGTCATTAACTTGGCCAAGGTCACACAGCTAGAAAGTGGCCTCAGAGGCTATGTTCTTACTTATTATGTTATGCTGCCTAGACCTATGGATTCTTTTGCTTGCCAAAGACTAAATGCAGGTTTGAATTGACTGTAACAATTTTTTCCGGATAGGCTTTCATGATATCCTTACCATAATAAAACCAAAAGACACTAATTTTTAAGAAATAAGATCTTGCAAAATAAATTACTTGAGAAGTACTAAGTTTAATTAGGCATAAATGATCACACACACACTCACTCACACACACTTACCTTTTATTTTAAACAAAACACCAGGAAAATAAGCATGGAAGGAAAAGTGACCCAGTTTCTTATGGGGTAAGCTAACCGATTTTAGAGTAAAAACAATGCCACAATCCATCGAATTTTAGAATATTAAAACAATAGAAGATTACCCCCCAAAAGAATCACTTTTATTTTGGGAAAGTGAAGTTGTTTCTGATTTTAAAATGTAAGCATAGAACACACAATGATAAAATAGTCTTTTTATTTCAGAGAAAATTAACTTTTGTGAATGTATATAACTGTAAAATAATGGTAATGGAATAATTCTGTGCTGAGAAGGTTAGTAAGTGAGATGTCTCAGAAAATCTTAATAACCTTTGATTTTTCTTAAAGCTTTTTTTAAACAAGGCAAAAAGTTATAAAGTTTTTTAGGGGGGCTTGATTAACTATTTTAAACAAGTTGTAGTAAATTTTACCATCTCATTTAAAAATCCCTATTCCCGAGCTCTAAGTATTTCCCTTGAACACAGTGTAGTAGACCATGGCTATTTTCTTGTTGTTTCCACCCATTTGTACAAGTAGGCATGGAGTATCTCAATTCCTCTGGCTTTAAAAAGGCTTTCTCTTATCACTGGTTTCCCCCCTCTCTGCTGATCCAGGCTCCCAAGACTGTGAGGGGAAATGGGACATGATCCCTTAAGAGGCTGATATCTTTCTCCTCATTTTTATTTTGTTCATCACCGTATTCCACTCCTAGGTCAATGGCTGACACCAGAGGGCAGTACATAGATACTTGCTGGATTAATGAATGACCTTACTGAAGACCTTCAGCTCAGAGAAGCTTTTTATAATGAGAGGCATGAGTAAAAATGGCAGTTCTGTCTTCCCTCAAATTTGAATTTCTGCAAATCCTATGCCTAAATTGAGTGTGGGAAAATAAACAGCAAGCCGGAATGAAAACACAAGCAGACTGTGGAAAACATCTGTGCAAGAAACACTGGTGGGTGACAGAGATGACAGAGGAAGGGATGCAGAAACAGAGTAACAGGATGAGGCAGACCTCTGGATGGGGTCTGGGCTTCACAGTGTGGGGTGCTGCAGAGGCAGGAGGAAGAAGCAGGGACCATGGACATCAACAAAGGCATTTCAGAAGAGGCTCTGCTTATTCACAAAGTTTCTTCCTGCAATGGATAGAGGATTATTTTTGACAGAAATTCTCAGGGACAGTCTGAGGTGGATGAAATAACCATTCTAGGTGAAGAGATGATCTTCTTAAAGTAAAACAGTTGGACCAATTCCTAAATTGCACATCTAACTTTTAAAGTACATTTTGAATATATTCAAGTGTATTTCTAACCAAGAAAAGCTCACGAAGAAAACGAATCCATTACAGATGTAGGAACTAGTTTTTTAAAGTCCAGTTTGTTTGATTATATTTTTAACTTATTATTCTGAAATAATTTTTAACATAGAGATGAGTTATAAAAATAGCACAGAGAATTCCCATTAGCTTTTCACCCAACTTCTCCTAATGCTATCATCTTACATTAACTATGGTACAATGATCATAGCTAAGAAATTAGCATTGTTACAATACTGTTGGCTGACCATCTGGCTTTATTTGTACGTTTTCAGTTTTTTCATTAATGTCCTTTTTCTATCTCAAGATCCATTTCAGGATACCATGTCATATTTTATCATAACTTTCCTTCATCACCTCCAGTCTTTAACAGATTCCTAAAAAGTTTTACAGTCCTGCTCAGGTATTTTGTAGAGTATTCCTTGGTTTGGGGTTGTCATATGTTTTCTCATAATTAGACTTGTGTTATGGATTTGGGTGAAGGGTGTCACAAAGATGATGTGCCCTCTCATCGCAGGGACACATGATGTCAATATCTTATTACTAGTGATGTTAACATGATCACTTAGTTGAGATAGCGTTTGCCAAGTGTCTTCACCATCAAGTTACTCTTTTTTTCTCTTCATACTCTATTAGAAGTGAGTCATAAGTTTGGCTCACACTCAAAAGGAGGTGAATTAAGCAGGAAAAAATTGCAAAAAAATTGTGGTATATTTTAAAACCACCACAGTAATATTCTGGAAGGGATGCTTTGAAGCTATACAAATACCTTGCTTTTCCTCAAACTCTGTTCACTGATTTAAGTATTAGCAGTGAATGTTGCCTGCAACAATTATATTACTATGGTGTTTTTCTTTAAGAAAGAATTGTTTCTTCTGTACCATTTTTGTATTTATTTGTTTATTTATAAAGCAGGATTTATTGAGAGGGCAGAAAAGCTCCCACACGGGGAGGGAAACTGAATGCCCTGAACCATTTATTTAATCAAACATTTATTTGTGTTAGTATATACTCATGGATTTATTTTTTATAATTTATTCTTTCTGTCACACTCCAATACGACTGTTTTTTTTTCTCAAATTATTCAAGCTTTTGACAGTTGAGAACACTTTTATCTCTTGTATCTTTTAGACATGCCTCCTTTTTTTTCCTTAAGCACTTTCTTACTTTCTGACATCGTGGACTGTTCCAGACTTATATTATTTTATGCTCCAACCATAAAATTAGCTATTTATCTAAGAAGTCTTGATTCTTTTATTGGAGACTGGTATTTCAAAATCAATATCTGCGCATTTAAATTTACAAAAAAAACTGCCTATCTATTTTCCAGAGAGGTACTATTTTTCATTGCCACTAGCAATACATGAGCGTATTAGTTGCACTACATTTTACCAGCACTTGGTATAATCAATACATTAAAAAAATTTTAGTTATTAAAAATCCTGTAGTAACATTTCATTGTGATTTTAACTTGCATTTATTTAGTGACTAGTGATGTTGAGCATCTGTTCATATGCTTGTTGGCCATCAGTATGCCTTATTTGTTTATTCAGAATTTTGCTTCTTTAAAGGAAAAATGAGTTGTTTGCTTATTGTTAAGTTTAAAATTTTTTCTATATTCTATTTACAAGTTCTTCATTTTTATTTTTATTTTTTATTTTGTAGTTCTCATCAAGTTGTCCAGGCTGATCTCAAATCTCTAGGGTCAGGCAAACCTCTTGCCTCCACCTCCCAAAGTGCTGAGATTACAGGCGTGAACCACGGTGCCCAGATATTTACATTTTAAAATCAGATTTTAAGAATATTTTTAGTATTTTTAAGTATGTCTCATACATAGCATAGCTTTTCATTTTTTTTCAGTCTGAAATCTTTCTCCTTTTAATAATAAAATTAATATTTATTAATAAAAGACATATCTTAGTTCTGCCATTTACTCAGTAAGTATTTATTAAGTGTCTATGCTAGGGTCACACTCTCCCAGCGGGGCCTCCTGAATGTCAGGTCAGGCCCACTGAGGGTTTGGGTGTCTGGGGTGTGATCTGGTGCTGCATGAAAGATGCAAAGAATTGCACAGACATTAGATTATCAAATATAGCTTATTTAAAAGTAAACTAGAGGGAGGGAGGGAGAAAGAGAGAGAGAGAGAGAGAAAGAGAGAGAGAGAGAGAGAGAGAGAGAGAGAGAGAGAGAGAGAGAGAGAGAATTCACCTCTCCAAGGTAGGGGAGGGGAACCAAAGCCAGGAAGCATGGCACAGTCATAGCTCAAAGAGCACATGGCCACACCAGAGTCTAGCAAGGCAATGGCCCTATTTACAAGTCCTTTATCGGCTAGTGCTTTGCAAATATTTTCTCCCAATACATGGCTTGTCTTTTTGTTCTCTATACATTGTTTTTCACAGCATGAAAATTTCACGTTTTGTTAAAATTCAGTTTATCAATTTTTCCTCTATGGATTGTGCTTTTAGTATTAGGTCAAAAAAAAATATTATTTGCCAGACCCAAGGCCACAAAGAATTCATGATTTTAACTTTTTAATTTAGGTCAATGATTTATTTAGAGTTAGTTTTTGTATAAAGTATGAGAAATGTATTGAGCTTAGTGGGTTTTATTTATTTTTTTATTTTTGATATATGGATATCCAATTATTCTAGTAACTTTTGTTGTGAAAAGTATCCTTTCTCTAATGAATTGACTTGGTACCCTTGTCAACTTGTTGACTATAGTCGTGTGGGTCTATTTCTCAACTGTCTCTTCTTGTCTCTTCTATTCTACTTCTCTCTGTGTCTTTCCTTTTGTGAATAGCATGCTGTTGAACTATTGTAACTTTATAATAAATCTTGAAGTCAGATAGTGTTAAATCTACAACTTTATTTATAATTTTCAGAGTTGTTTTGCTGCAAGTGGAGGATCTAAAAAAAAAAGGGAGCAGTAATTTTGATTAATATTAAGATTGCCTGTTTTTCTTGAATTTTCTTTATCATGTGTCTAGTTGGGACTTTTATTATCATTATTTTAAAATTCATCTTATTTGCATTCAGAAGGGGAATCTAGATATGGTATTATATATACATATATTTTAAAACTGGGAAACTTTCAGCAATTGTACTTTTAAATACTGCTTCTCAGACTTTTGTTTCATTCCCTTCACTTGGAATTACTATTAGACTCGATTTCTCTTAGTTGTTATTTCAAGTTCATTGAAATTATTCATAGGAGTCTCTTTTATCTTTTTCAATAACTGCAGCATCAGTTGTAATGTTTCATCTTTCATTTCCAATTTGTTTATTTGAGTCTTCTCTCTTTATTTCTTAGTTAGTTTAGATAAAGGTATTTGACCAAAGTGAGAGGTCACACTCTACTGAGCGATACTAATAAAATGCACCTTCTGCAGATGTACATCAGTGTCATCCTTGGGCTTTTTTTAAGTAACAAGTAATTTTTGAATTAAATGCTGATGCTTTTGCTCCAAATTTGTGTCTAGGATTCTTAAGTCATGGATTTCACCTTTAATATTTTGTTTCTCATTTCATATTCCAAAGGTAACTATACAATTTATCATGCACATGAGATACTTTTAGGAATGAAAAGGGTGCTACAATGATTAAAATTATATAATTATTTGAAATACACATTTATAGGCTAAATTTTTAAATTACTTGCTGTTAGATTGATAAAATAGCCTTATTCTGAAAGAATTTTACAAAATCTACAAACACGTATTTTTTGTCTCTAAAAATAAATAAAAAGTGCTTCTTTGTATTTGATAAGCTTTTATTGGTTAACTGAAAATCAAAAATAAACAATTTTCCTGTAATAATAGATATTAATATATTTTAATGAGCTTTTAGTCATATTTATTTCTAATATCTTAGAACTGATATTTTTCTGAATAATGTATATTAAAAATATCTCTTTTGATCTTTTTTATCTTTATAAAATTGCCTGCAATATTCCTTCAAGTTGTATTTTATGTTTAATACAGGTGAAATTGTTGACACCTCAATTGACTATTGAGAAAAATAGTCTTTCTAGGTGTTACATGCTAAGCAAATGCTGCCATATAGAGGGTATTCTCAATTCTAACTTTTTTTGGTGTTGGATTATATAACTATTTTAGCTTTCATTCAGAAAAACTTTAAGATATTTTATAAGTCAAAAATCATCAAATAAATTTTCTCGATGATTCTTTTAGCTGTTTTCCCAAATTTAAATCCTGCAAAATGTTAGTCTTCAACTTTATGTCATCGTAGTACAGAATACATATTTATCCAATAAAAATAATAACTCCATCAAAATATTATTTCCAGAAGATGAGAAATTTTAGAATAATTTTTAAGGTTTGGAATGAAATCTTCTACACTACAAAGTACTTATGGATTAATTTGTTTCAAGGTGAGATTCATCATACACTTTAGTAAGTCAGTTACTCTAACTATATAAAAAAATTTACGCCGGGCTCCGTGGCTCAGCCTGTAATCCCGCGCCTTTGGGAGGCTGAGGTGAGTGGATTGCCTGAGCCTGCGGGTTCGAGACCCGCCTGGGCAGCGAGACCTCATCTCTACAATAAATCAAAAAATCAGCCGGGCATGGTAGCGCATGCCCATAATTCCGGCTGCTTGGAAGGCTGAGGCGGAAGGAACGCCGGAGCCCAGCAGGTCGAGGCTGCGGTGGCCGGGAGTGGCCACTGCACTCCAGTCTGGGCGACAGAGTGAGACTCCAACTCAAAAAAAAAAAAAAAATTACAAAGCTTATTATTACATCTTCTATTTTTATTGGTAAAATATCTCAGATTGTTTGAATGCTGTTTTGAACTATGTTTGTACCACAAAAAATTTTAATTGGTTTCCGTTTCATAGACTTCTTAATTTAGTATGACATAAGTTTTTACTGTGACATTATGCTTTACTAATGTTTGTATTCATTATTATTAGCAGCAAAACAAATAATTTTTATCTTCAATGTTTCCTTTTTAAATGAATTTCAATAACACATACCAGAATGTAGCTATTTCATTTTCAATAGAAAGAACCCAAAGATTTTATTTTTACTTCAAAAATTGGATGAACACAAACCATTATTTGAATTAACTTTTTTTTTTTTTTAATTTGAAAGCTTCGGGTGATACTGCTATAAAACTGACATGATGCAATGGGGATTTTTTTCTTCTACTAAAGAATCCAACACATTAATAGCTTTCAATTCCTTTTTTGCACATGCACACACATCAAAAAACCTTTGAATCTGAAAATGTAAAATTTGGAATTTTACTTCTTCCTTTGCCATTTAGATGGCCTTTATTTTTTGCCTAATTGCTTTGGATAGGACTTCCAGTACTATGTGATTTTTGTCCTTCGTTCTGTTAATGTAGTCTGTTACATAATTGATTTGCATATCTTGAATCATTCTTGCATTTCAGGGATAAATTCAACTTCATCGTGATGTAAGATCCTTTTAATATGCTATTGAATTCCTCTGTAGAATTTTGTTGAGGATTTTTAATCAACTTTTGTAGGAATATTAACCTGTAGGTTTTTTTTTTTCTTGTAGTGTCTTCATCGGCTTTCATATCAAGGTAATGCTGGCTTCATAAAATAAGTTTGGAAGTATTCCTTCTGCATCAATTTTTTGGAAGAGTTTATAAAGGACTGAAATTAATTCTTCTTTAAATGTTTGGCAGAATTCTCTAGTGAAGCCATCTGGTCCTGGTATTTTCTTTGTTGGAAGGCTTTTGATTAATAATTCAGTCTCCTTATTCATTATTGGTGTATTCAAATTTTCTATTTTTTGTGATTTAGTTTTGGTAGGTTATATGTTTCTAGGAATTTATTTTTTTCTAGGTTGTCTAATTAATTAGTGTTTAATTGTTCATAGGAAACAAATCACCTGTTATCTTTTTCATTTCTGGTGCATCAGTTGTAATGTTTCATCTTTCGTTTCCCATTTTATTTATTTCAGTCTTCTCTTTTTATCTTTTAGTTAGTCTAAATAAAGGTATTTGACCAAAATGAAAGATTACATACTACTGAGAGATATGAATAAAATATACCTTCTTCAAATGTACATTAATGTCATCCTTAGGCATAGTCTTTTTAAAGTAACAACTAATTTTGAAGTAGCTGTTGATTCTCCTGTAAGAAATTTGTGCCTAGGGTTCTCAAGTGGTCAATGGTATTATTATAACTACCGTGATGGGTGGTCAATGGCAACAAACATATTGTGCATGTTACATGTTTATCATCTACTTCCTTGAGAAATGACAATTCAGTAATTTTTTATTATCACATATTTTGTTTTATAGGGCTTATTATACCAACAAGCAGATTGAAAAAAAAGTCAAATAATAAAATAAATAAGTAGTCATGGATTTAAATCGCTAAAAACAGCAAAATGTCATCACAGGAACATTCAGACCTTTCTCTATATGCTCTAAGACAGGACTGCTCAACCTCTATTTCCTATAGACTTCTCATGTTCAACTAAGCTGTAATGTCTTATTTTTCCACTGTTTTCATCAGCTAGTGACCAGGAGGCTTCATGCAGTTCTCAGGACACAACAGGAGTCATGGCATAGCTGGTGGGTAGAGCTGACGAGGGCAGCAACATTGTTTACTTTCCCACTATCCTCCAAGGTTGGAAAGAGATAGCTGTCCTTAGTCACTCACCTTAGGAGTGCACTTTATTTTTGCAGTATGTTCTCTGGATACTGACCTTTAAAAGGAAGTAATAGTCCTTCTATTTCTGGAAATTGTAGGGAAAAGCCAGCTGAGTCTTTAGGAAAGCATCCCATATATTACTTGAGATGACCTTGTGCAAAGTAAAAGTACCAAACCCATCCTGGCATATTTTAATGTAACAGGTTAAAAAATATGGGACAAGTGCTAAATCTAGTCAGGATGCTGAAGCAAAAGTCATAAACTGATATGCTTATGGGACATTTCTTTAGTTCTAGATAAATTCTTTAGCGATGTATTCTACTTTACAATGTATTCTTTACTGGGATCATTTCACAGTTCACTGTTTTTATTTGTTTCTTTAAAAACTTCAGTGAATGTACAGAGGGTGCCAAAAATGTATGCATATTTTATGAAAGGAAAAAAACTGTATTAAAATTATAATGCTCAATATATACTGATAACAAGCGATGAATACATGTCACTTTTGACTTCTGCAATTACAAAAGGTCCTCAAAGTGGTTGACATCAGCGTTCAGACACTTCTGATTACAGCAGACTAAAAGTAATACATGGATAGCATTTTTTAAAATGTGTATACTTTTTTTGACACCCTAATATGTTTCCTTTGCAAAGTTTTTACTGGTTACTTTCCTGTTTATTTTCGTTTGTTCCATTTCTGCCTCTTGAAGACTGTTCTATTAGTTTAATATTAGGTTGGCATTACATTTCTTTATGAGTCTTACTTACAGTTTGAGTCTGGAGTTTCATCTTGAACCATGAAGTCGCTCTTCTCTCCGTGGTCACCCTTTCCTGTCTAGCAGTTTCATGGTATTTCAGTCACTTTTTCTTGGTCCTCTGGTTTCCCAGGGCAGAACCAGGGTTCTTGCCTGGTGCTGAGATTGTTAGTATTTCAGATACTTTAGTGCTGTGATTTGTGGCCCTTTCAGGTGTGTACAATTTTTTTTAAAGCATTTGGCTCCTGGTTGTATGTAGTTTTCTTTCAGAATGATGGCAATCACAGGGCGTGGTGGCTCACCCCTGTAATCCCAGCACTCTGGGAGGCAGAGGAGAGAGGATTGCCTGAGACCAAGGGTTCGAGACCAGCCTTAGTAACTTGGTGAGACCTCATCTCTGAAATAAATAAAAAAGTTAGCTGGGCATGGTGGCCCGTGCCTGTGGTTCCAGCTACTTGGAAGGCTGAGGCAGAAGGACCACCTGAGACCATCAGGTCGAGGCTGCGGTGGCCGTGAGTGTGCTACTGCACTCCAGCCTGGGCGACAGAATGAGTCTACAACTCAAAAAAAAAATGTCTGTCTCCTCTTCTCTCTCACCACATTTCTGACCCTAACACAGACTAAAATTTTAATAAGTTTTATTGTGATTTTCCTGTTAAGGCCCATACAAATGTGACCTTAGCTGAAATGATGACACCAAAAGAGACGTATCAAAATGTTTTGCAACCATTTTATGCCATTGATATCTGGTTTGAGACAATCATTTTTTTTCTTCCTTTCCTTCCTGTAGGAGTTGCTGTTGCCCATGGGAGTTGCAATTGGTGCTTCATCATCTATCCCCTGGAGCCATCAGTCTTGAACATGCTAAAACCTTCATAAAGCTTGTGTTCCCTCAGAGACAGATTTTAAGACCTAGATTTCAATAAAAGTATTTTTAAAATAACATTAGTTTAGATAGCATTAGCAGGTAAATATCAATATACATAGAGAAATATAATTTTTAAAAGGTTACTTTTTTTTGAGTTGATGTCTCACTCTGGCATCCAGGTTGGAGTGCAGTGGCATGCTCACAGCCACTGCACCATCGACCTGCTGGACTCAAGTGGCTGGAACTACAGGCGCCCATTACCATGACTGGATAATTTTTTGATTTATTGTAGAGATGAGGTCTCGCCAAGTTGCCCAGGCTGGTCTCAAACCCCAGGGCTCAGGCAATCCTCTTGCTTTGGCCTCCCAAAGTGCTATAATTATAGGCATGATCTACTTACTACGCCTGACTTAAAAAGGGTATTTTATTAAACCAGTTACTACAGTGGAAGACCCCAAAGATTAATCCTGAGGGGAATTTCTGGCAAATGCTGTGAAACACAAAACTCATATTTAATATGCTTCAGAGGAGCAAGAACTTGGAGTCTCATTCTGTTGCCCAGGCTGGAGTGCAGTAGCACACTCACGGCCACCGCAGCCTCGACCTGATGGGCTCAGGTGATCCTTCTGCCTCAGCCTTCCAAGTAACTGGAACCACAGGCACGGGCCACCATGCCCAGCTAACTTTTTTATTTATTTCAGAGTTGAGGTCTCACCAAGTTACTAAGGCTGGTCTCGAACCCTTGGTCTCAGGCAATCCTCTCTCCTCTGCCTCCCAGAGTGCTGGGATTACAGGGGTGAGCCACCACACCGTGTGATTGCCATCATTCTGAAAGAAAACTACATACAACCAGAAGTCAAATGCTTTAAAAAATTGTACACACCTGAAAGGGCCACAAATCACAGCACTAAAGTATCCGAAATACTAACAATCTCAGCACCAGGCAAGAACCCATGCCAATTTCCACTAGTCATTGGTTAAGGGTTGCTCCTTAACGTTTTTATTGTCCTCATCCCCACCTAGCCTTCCAGCCTGCCATGTGTGTGGGTAAAATTATCTTTCATATTTCTGGTAGAAGCCCACCTGCGCAGAGATGCAGATAATGAGAGGTGAAAATTGTTCAGAGGACACAGAAATGGTGGGGTCAAGGGATGTTGACAAGGCTCTGACAATACTCTAAGGCTTTTATTGCAGGTACCTGCAACTGCAACCTTGGAGAATCTCTTGTAGTGCAGTACTACCCTTCTACTCTTTGTTTCTTTTAGTTAGACTATTTTAATTACCTCTTGTAAGTAGAATCATGCAGTATTTGTTCTTCTGTGCTGGTTTATTTCACTTAGCAAACTCTCCAGGTTCATCTGTGACTTTACATATGATAGAATTTCTTAAATTTATAAGGTTGAATAATATTCCATTATAATATAATATTATATGATATATATAATTTATTTTCTCATTTTCCATCAGTTGGTATATAGATTATTTCCATATTTTGACTATTGTGAATAATCCTGTGGTGAACATGGATTGTGGTTTTAATTTTTTGAATATATACCCAAAGGTGGGATTGCTGGATCATATGATAGTTCTATTTTTATTTTTAAAGGAATATTCACACTATTTTTCATAACAGCTGCAACATTTTACATTCTCACCAATGATGTGCAAAGGTTCCAATTTCTCCTCCTCCTCCTCAACACTCTGTTATCATTCTTTTATTGATAATAGTCATTGTGACAGGTGTGAAGTGACATCTCATTGTGGTTTTGATTTGCATTTTACTGATGATTAGCAACGTCGAGCACATTTTCATACACCTGTTGGCCGTTTGTATGTCTTCTTTGGATACATATTTATTCAAGTCTTCTGTCCACTTTGTAATTGGGTTATTTCTTTTTGTTATTGGGTTATAGAAGTGTCTTGTATATTTAGGATATTAAGCCCTTATCAGATATATGCAAAATTTTTTTCCTATTTCAAGGTTGCCTTTCAATTCTGTTGACTGTTTCTTTTGATGTGCAGAAGGGTTTTTTTGTTTTGGTTTTTCGAACAGGGTCTTACTCTGACACCCAAGTTGGAGTGCACTGGAACAATCATGGCTTTCTGGAATCTCAAACTCCTGGGGCCAAGAAATCCTTTTGTCTCAGCCTCCTGAGTAGATGAGACTATAGACATGCCATCATGCCTGGCTAATGTTTCCATTTGTTGCAGAGATGAAGTCTCACTTTGTTGCCCAGTCTGGTCTAGAACTCCTGGCCTCAACCAGTTCTCCTGCCTTAGCCTCCCAAAGTGTTAGGATTATAGATGTTAGCCACTGTGGCTGGCTGAGAAATTTTTAGTTAAATAAAGACTCTCAGCAGACCGCATATAGAAAGATTTTTCTTCAGTACAATAAAGGCCAAATATGATAAGTCTACAGTTAACATCATATTAAATAGTGAAAAACAGAAAACTTTTTCTTTAAGAACAGAAAAAGCTAAGGATGCTAAGTAGGCAAGAAAGAAAAAATAAGACATTCAGATTAAACTACATACAAGGCATTCAAATGAAATTAGAAAGAGGTGAAATTATCTTTGTTTGAAGGTTACTTATTATTATTATTATTATTTGAGTCAAAGTCTCACTTTGTTGCCCAGGCTGGTGTGCAATCACATGATCACTGTTACCACAGCCTCAAACTTCAGACCTCAGGCGATCCTTCCAAGTATCTGGAACTACAAGTGTGCTCCACTATGCCCGGCTAATTTTTTGATATACTGTACAGACATGGTCTTGCTGATTTGCCCAGGCTTGTCTTGAAACCCTGAGCTCAGGCAATCCTCTATTTTCAGCCTCAGAATTGCTGGGATTACAGGCATAAGCAATCATGCCTGGCCAAGATTATATAATCTTTATGTAGAAACTCCTAAAGAAACCACTAAAAATTGTTAGAACTAATAAATTCAGTCAAGTTATGGGAGAAAAAATTTACATACAAAAAGTAAAGTTGAGTTTCTATAAACTAACAACTATCTGAAAAGGAATTTAAGAAAGCAATCTCATTTATAATAGGATCAAAATAATAAAATATTTAAGAATAAACCAAATGAAGAAAGTATAAGCTTATCCACTGAAAACTACAAAACACTGATAAAATAAATTAAAGACACAAATAAATGGAAAGACATCTTGTGTTTACAGATCAGAAGACTTAATGTTGTTAAAATGTTCATACTAGCCAAAGCAATATACAAATTCAATGTTATCCCCGTTAAATCCAATGGCATTTTGTATAGAAGTAGAAAAAACAGTCTTAAAATTTATATGGGACTGTGCACAGTGGCTCATGCTTGTAATCCCAGCACTTTGGGAGGTGGAGTTGAGAGGATTGCTTGAGTCCAGGGGTTGAGACCATCCTGGGCAATTTGGCGAGACCTCATCTCTACAATAAATCAGAAAATTTGCTTGGCTTGGTGGCATGTGCCTGTGGTTCCAGCTACTTGGAAGGTTGAGATGGAAGGATCACCTGATCCCAGCAGGTTGAGGCTGTGGTGGCGATGAGTGTACCACTTCACTCCAGCTTGGGCTACTCAAAAAAAAAATTATATGGAACCACAAAAGACCCCAAATAGCCAAATGATCTTGAGGAAAAAGAACAAAGCTGGAGACATCACACTTCTGGATTTTAAATTAAGTTATAAAACTACAGTAATTAATACAATATGATGGTAAAGTCCAGACTTCTTCACCACTATACAATGCAGCCATGTAACCAAAAACTTTTGGTACCCCCTAAAGCTATTGAACTTAAAATAATAATGGTAATAATAAATAAATGCATGAATAATAAAGTTGCAAAAAAAAAAAAAAAACTAGTATGGAACTGGCATAAAGAAATACATATAGACCAATGGAACAGGATAGAAAATTCAGAAATAAACACACGTGTATACAGTCAACTGATCTTTGACAAGGGTACCAAGAATCCACAATGGATAAAAGATAATGCCTTTAACAAACTGTGTTATGAAAATTGAATATCCACATGTAAAAGAATAAAGTTGAAATTTTTGTCTTATACACAAAAATCAACACAAAATAAATTAAATACGTAAGCATAAGACTTGAAACCATAAAACTCTTAGAAGAAAACACAGGGGAAAAACTTCTTGGCATTGACTTTTGCCATGACTTTTTTAGATATGACAACAAAAGGACAGGCAACAAAAGCAAAAATAGAAAAGAGAAGATATATAAAACTAAAAAAGTGAGCTTTGGTAGGTTAGAATGGGCTATTTGTAGTGTTTGAATAATATGTGGACAACGATAATTAAGGATAACTATAAGGGCTGTAGCATTGGATGACTGCTGTTATTGGTCATAGAAACCCAGAAGAAATGACAGGGTTAGGTAGGCCAGTTATTGACTCAGGATACAATTTCAAAGGCAGTTCTTGAGGACAGTTTAAAAAGATTCTCGTTTCTTGCAATTTTTAGTATTCCTAAAGAAAATCAGGTGTGCTAGAAGTCAGGCCTGAGATTTTATTGTAATGTTGGTAAATTTTAAAAGGACTGAATTCACAGCCTTAGCAACAGTTTTGTGATAAAGTCAGGACTCTTATAGATACTGAATGAATTCTGAGACTTGGGTTGGGAGATTTGGGTAAGATGCACATAAGATCATTGAACCCCCAGATAACTCTGAACTTCTGAACTCTGCTAAAAAGAGCAAACTACCTTTGTTGAGAGACCATGTATGGATCTCATCTGAGATGATATTTTGACTTGCTCTTGAAATCTGTCCCTACCTCTCTCTCCTCATTGATTTTAGCCAATCAGTAGGGTGAAGTATTAGTGTGGTCCAATCAAGGAAGGACTGTTTCTGTTATGGGAAGGAAAAAATTACTCACCAAAGTGCTGGCTAATATTTACCAAAAGAAATGAGGTCAATATGCCTGATAATGGATTTTGACTATTTAGAACCATCAAAAACAGAATTAGATTAATTAGAAAGGATGTATCGACACAGAGCTGTATTAATTATCTATTGCTGTATAACAAATTACCACAAGTATAGTGTCTTTAAAAAATGCACATACATTTATTATCTTTTAGCATTTGTGGTCAGGAATCCTGGACACAGTGTAACTGGGTTGTGTGCTTCAGGATTTTTCGCAGGCTATAATCAAGGTGTTAGCCAGGGATATGTTCTCATCTGAAGGCTCTATGGAAGGACCTGTATCCAGGAACACGTGATTGTTGGCAGCATTGAGTTCCTTGTGGGTTTTTGGACTAAGGGCCACAATTCCTTGTTAGCTGTTAGTCAGAGGCAACCCTCAATTTTTTACAAGATTGGTAACTTGCTACATCAAAGCTAGCAAGGGAGAGGGTGTACTAGCAAGGTAGAAGTCACTATTTTATGTATTCACACAAGGGACAACTCATCATCTTTGCTGAATTCTATTGGTTAGAAGAAATCATAATCCCTGCCCACTCTCAAAGGGTGGGGGTTACAGAAAGGCATGAATACCAGGAGGCAGGGATTATTTGGAATCTTGGAAGCTGCCAACCACAGAGGCATTCTCTCTCGACCCAGAATTTAAGTTTTTGGAAAAGGATGACTGGAGCCCATTTGATATTCACTGGGTTGGATTTTTCAAGTTTGGAAATGTGGTGAGCTGAGGAAAATTATATACAGAAGCTCAAACTATTTTGGCAGTGTACTAAGAAGGATTCAAAAGGATTAGAGAGATGTACAAGTCAAAATGAATATATTATATAAGGTCAGAAAATCAATTAGGTGACTTTGCTGCCTGAGAAACATGAGAATTACACTTCAGTAGGTCAACAAAAAACGTGCTACTAAAAGGGCCACTGGAATAGTCTAGAAGTTTTGTGGTCACTGTCATCTCTAGGTTAGAGTTGAGTAGGAAGTAGCACTATTAAGCTGGATTTCTTTGCATCAGTGAGGGGTTATAGGATACTGGACTATTGCCACTCCACTGTTGGAGGCAAGGGGGACATAATTAGAGTAACAGGCAGCAATTACAAACAGCAAAAACAGGCAAAAAGTACAACCTGGGGCCTTGGCCCACAGAGATATTTCGTAATGGCAAATAAATCATGATGCTCTTAGGAGAAAGACGGACAGGCAGTGTGGCACTGTTTGACTTAAATATACACAAGTTCAGGATTGAATGAGTAGAAGACCGATGTTGGCAAATGTAAGGAAAATCGCAATTCTTCCCTAGTTTCCAGAGCAGAGTTAGTGTTCAGAAGCATAGCCTATTTGTTAAAGGGGAGACTAGGTCTCCTTGAAGAAGGACCCTGCAATAACACAACATGTGTTTATAGTATATATTTCTTTAGTCTTTCTCCAAAGGGACTTAGGGCCACTTAATAGAATAACTTTATTTGGGGAATGAAAAATTCCCAAATCTTTTTAGTGATATTGGATATTTCTTTTCAGTTGAGACTGACACCAAAATTTAATCATAGCCTCAATGATAGAGTAAAGTTTATGGAAGCCAGGTGATAAAGATGGTACTAGTCCAAATCCATGTCATAGCGAGTACATTTTTTTTTTCTTACCTGTGGTCATTTATCTGACTCCTAGATGCATAACTGGGCACATATACTCCACAGACACAGAACCTTCACGTTGGTTCCTTAACCTGTGGAGCAAGCATTATTATGGTTGAAAAGGTCAAATGAAACCTTATGAAATTGCATCCTCCAGCTAAGAGAATAAGTCACAACTACTGCTAATGAAATGATAGAGATAAGTGCTATTCTTAAAGAATTAAAGAATGCATGTGCAGCGGTCTGTATTACATCTCCATTATTTCAGCAGTCTGTCTCACACAAAATCTAATAGGTGAAAATGTTCCATGGTGGGTCACTGTAAATGAAAAATTAAAAATATCCATTGACAGCTGCTGTGTCAGGTGTGGTATCTTTATAAAAACAGATCAACACAGTCTCTGGTACTTGGTATGTGACTATCAATCTGATGAATGCTGTTTTTTTCCAATTCCCATTAGAAAAAAAAATCAAGAGTAGTTTGAATGTGTAATTCATGGTTCTACTCTAGGACCATATGAACTCTTTCTATCTGCCTTGATCATCCTGATATTTCACAGTACTGAATAATGGTTCACATATTGATGGTACTGTGCTAATTGGATCTGGTGAGCAGGAAGTGGCAAGCATTCTGGATAACCTAGAAGACATATGCACAGTACAGATATTTAAGGGCCTACCACATTAATGAAGCTTTTAGGGGTCCATGGCCTGAGACATGCTGGAAAGTCTTTTCTAAGGTAAAGATAGAGTTAGTGCACTTTGAACAATCTATCACTAAAAAAGAGGCACAGTGACTGGGAGACCTTGAATGTTGAAGGCAGCATTTACTATACCTGGGAATGAAATATTCAATCACTTTATTGTATGGCTCACAAAGATATTAGTTTTGAGTGGTATCCAGAGCAAAAAGGGACTCTGAGGAAGGTTCAAACTTTGATTTAAGCTGTGCTTTATTTTGACCATATCACCAGACAGGTCCTATGGAGTTTCAGAGATTCATGACAGATTAATGGCACTGAAAATAGTCTTTAGTAAACCCCAGGGGGAACGTTGCAGAGAAGATCAATGGAATTCTGAAAAAAGACCACAGCATTTACAGCAAAGAACTATTTTTTTTTTTTTTTTTTAGAAAAGGCACATATGACATGACCATGAACTATATAGAGACCAATACCTGACCATGAAATATCAAGTGACTATATGGTAAAAACTTCCCATCATAATCTGTATTAGACTCACGGATTATAAATTTTAGTGGGTACAGCAACAATTCATCATACAATAGAGATGGTGCAGTTGAGACTGAATCCAACCTGGTCCAGAGGCCTTCAGTTATAGAAAAAAATTAGTTCAAACCAATATCAACTATACTTGTTGCACTAGCACTTGTCCATTATTATTATTATTATTTACTGTTTGAATCTTACTCTGTTGCCTAGGTTGAACATAGTGGCAACCATCATGGTTCACTGCAACCTCAAACCCCTGGGCTTAGGCTACCTCCAGCCTCAGCCTCCCCAGTAGCTGGGACTACAGGCATGTGTTGCCATACTCAGCTAATTTTTTGATTTTTAGTAGAGATAGGGTCTTGCTATATTGACCAGGCTGGTCTCAAGCTCCCGGGTTCAAGTAATCCTCCCACCTCGGCCTCTCAAAGTGCTGTGATTACAGATGTGAGCCACTGCGCCCAGCCACACTCCTCTTTTAGATCGCACCTACAGCCCCATGGGGAGTTCCTACAACCAGGATTTGAAGGGTAAAAACCCAGTTGTCGTTCACAGATAGGCTCATTGTATTGTTGTGAGCCAATGGTGGACTGTTACTACACAAACTCTACTCAGGAGTGCCCTAGACTAGTACAGCTTGGGGAAAATACTCTCAGTGGACAGAGCTAGAAGCAGCACACCTGTTGATGAACAGTACACCTGGACTCCCGAGAAGTAGAAAGTCTCTTGGCTGGGTGGTCAGGGATCTGGTAGAAACAAGAATAGAATATTCTGGAGAAGACTATCTGAGTGAACCTCTGGATGGCAACACAGAGATAACACAGAGGAGAGAGTAAATAATTAAGAAGAAAGGAAGACTTGTTCAACGGGTATCCTCTGCTTCCCCAGAGCTTGTGTGATGGCTAATGAGGAAGTGACTGATACTATGCAAGCACTCTATAGCTTCCCTCTCACAAAAAGTGATTTAGGTTTTCTGCTACGGAGCCTTCAGCAACAGAGATTGAGGCTGGGACCTCAATAGAATACCATCTCTTAAGGAGATAAACCAACCATTTGGTAGAATAAGGATTATGTTGAATACCTTTGACTCTAGAAGGGTAGTGGTTTGTTTTTGCTGAGGATGATGCATAATTGGATATACCTTTCCTGCCTGCAGCTATAGATGTGTCTTCCCTATCATCAACACTACTGTCTAAGAGCCCACAGAGTATCTGGTTTCTAGACATAAGATCCCATCTAACATCTCCTAGACTTAGGGAACCCGTTTTTTATGGTAGAATTGTCACTATGGGTACATGGTCAAGGAATACTGGTCTTTCCATTAACTGTATCATCAGGAAACTGCTGTAGAATGCTGGGAAAATCTCATAAATGAGCAGCTAAGGAGATTTGCTTGGGAATCATACCCTTTAGTGTTATGATGATGTCCTTTAAGAAGTGGCATATATTTTAAAGTAATGACTATTAAGTGGTGCTGTGTACTTGATAGCTAGACTATATTGCCCTAGGAATCCAGGGATGAAAATGACTTCTTTTACCACCACTTCTAATTGTAAAGGTACTGGGTCATAGGGTATGCTCATAATTCGTATGGCTGAGTAATGCCAGATTGCCCTCCAAAAGGCTTCACCTATTTATACACTCCCACCAGCAGTGCTTACTGGTTTCCAAAGCCCCACATTTCCCACTGACACTTGGCATAATCTAGCTTTCTAAGTTTTGCCTTACTGTGACGAAGACATGGGCATGAACAGAGGAAAGAGTATGCCATGGTTAGAAACCCAATACGCCAGAAATCTGTAGTCTTTTCCTTGCCACCTTGAAAAGGAGCAAGGTATAATCATTTTAGGAGTTCAGATTAGCCAACCTTTCAGGTAGCTGAGAGAGGCAGCTGGATGTAATTGAACTAAAAATAATAGGAGATCTTGGAATCTTTTCTCAGTTCCATTCTTAATTTTCTGTATAGCTCTGGAGACAAGCTTCTCTCTGGGCATTTTCCCTTCTATATCAAATGGTGAGAATAACTGCTAACTTCTCTTTCTCCTCATTTGCTGGATAGTGAATGCTCATTATATCATTATAGTGAATGCTCATTATATCTATGAGTTTCTTGAAAGACCAATGCTTTAAGAATCCTTAGGATGTCTGGACAAATACGGCAGGAGAAAGACACAGATAGGACACTGAGCAATTGCAGAAAGTTTGTGTTACCATCCTCATAAATACCCACAAACTCAGGAATGGTTCTCCTAAGAGAGAGATTCTGGGAGTGGAGAGTCAGGGCAGACTATCTGATTTAGGGTGTTAGGAAAACAGTGCTGTCTGCAAATTCTTGGTAACCAGTTGCAGGGTACAGTTTCTCACGAAAAGAGCATATATCCTCACCTGACACAACTTCAGCCATGCCTTCTATGGTTGTATTTTCTGGGGAGAGGAAACAGTTGTGTTAGGCCATTGGACTCCATCCATATCACTTTACTTCTGATTTTCTTGCTTAGGCTCCACCCACAGCCCATCTTATTCCCCCTTTTATTGTCCCTGGAATTCAGCTCCCACGTCTCAATCTTATATATACAAGGCACAGCTATTGCCAGCCAATCTCTCTTTGCTCACATTGAGGCCCTGCATACGCTAGCTGCCTACCTTGTGTCTCATTCTTATTCAAATGCCCTACTCCTTTGCTTTCTGTCACATTCTGGTTTTCCCTTTTCACTGTGACCTCTCTTAATATTTTCCCCATCAGACATTAATGATAAGGCATGAAGTGTCCCCACTTACCGGAGGCTGCTATCTCCCAGTAGAAGTTTTGTCTATCCCATACACAGGCAGTGTAAAGGAAATGCCTACAAGAGTAATTAAGAGTAACTGGGTTCTCTTTTATACTGGTTTTAATCTGAGAAGAAGAAAGTCAGGAAGGGTTAGAGATAGGTGGGTCTGGCTGAGCCACCGTGCAGTTAGCCATTAGGTAAAATAGGTAGCACTGAGGGCCCAATGTGAAGGGGGTGCCCAGGGTTTCCCCCCAGCTTTTATATTCTTAGTACTTTCGCTGCCACACTCAACCCTAGTCAAACTTTTTTGCAGTTCTTTTTATCTGCCAGCTCAGCTTTAATCTGCATTGTTCAAAACAAAACAAAATGTTTTATTTGGCATGGCAAGCAACTCAAGTTTAAATGGTTGGTTTGAATAAATCATCAGACGTCATATTTGTTTCCATCTCAATGAGTGAGAGTAAGTGCACAGATGTCTGGGTCTGGCTAGCATTTCACTCATCAACTGATTCTTGAAACGGATCCTTAAGTTCTTGATCTTAGCAATGATAAGGCCAAGGGGCACCAGTGTTGGGCTGCATTTAGGACACAAACTGGCCTTTATCCAGCACAGGGATGAGGTTCTTCAAATTGGAATCAAAATGAAATTGCTTAAATTGAACTTCTCTGAGAACCAAGGGGATATGGAGACTGGAGACATCAGCTTGTTTTCTCTGGTCTGGTGAAAAAAACAAAACAAAGCAAAAAACAACAACAACAACAAAAACCCCCAAAAAAACAAAACCCAAAAAGCAAAATTTCTTATCCCACCTGTTCAGCTTTCCTGCTTTGTAATATGGCATTTGTGAGATGAGAGTGTTGACAGTTACTGGTCTCCTTCGTGTGAGTTCATGAATTTTGTGTTTTGTGAATAATAGAGATTTTGGAATGTAAAGTACCATGTTTATTGTGCAAATAAACACCCTTAGAGTCTGAAAGCACTTGACTAATATTTAACACCTGTTTTTCTTCAGCCAGTCAAATTATAAAACTTGCAATTACAGAGAGGATAAAGAGTGACTGTGAGTTTTTCCAGATGGGAGAAGAAATCTGAAATCAGATCCTAGAAGAGAATGTGTCGGGATGTCTTCCTGAGTCAGCATCAAAGAAGCTCTCTGGAGAAGGGGCTTCTTGAAAGCATTTCTAGCAATATTTAAGTTTGAATAAACATCTGGTACTATTTGCATTTCTCTTAGCATTCTTGGCAACCTGCATCTTTCCCTTATGTTTGTGCCTGATTTCTAAAAAGCCTAAAGAAATCCTAAAGGAACTGGAGGTGAATATCAAAGATAGTGAAGCAGAAGGGTGTAGGGGTTCTGAATGCTCGGTGAAAAAAGTGGAAAAGGGAAATGGAGATAGTGACTTCAAAAAAGCCGGGCTCGGTGGCTCAGCCTGTAATCCCACGCCTTTGGGAGGCTGAGGTGAGTGGATTGCCTGAGTCCGCGGGTTGGAGACCCGGCTGGGCAGCGAGACCTCATCTCTACAATAAATCAAAAAATCAGCTGGGCATGGTAGCGCATGCCTGTAATTCCGGCTACTTGGAAGGCTGAGGCGGAAGGATCGCCGGAGCCCAGCAGGTCGAGGCTGCGGTGGCGAGAGCAGCCACTGCATTCCAGTCTGGACGATAGAGTGAGACTCCAACTCAAAAAAAAAAAAAAAAAAAAAGCCAGTTCTTGCCTGATGGTAAGCCTTCCATTTTTTAGAGAGATCACAATAATCACTTCCCTGAAGCTTCTCTTACATCTTCCATGGCCTGTTGAGCAGTGTCTCCCTGGATCAATCCCACCCCTGCATGAGTGTGTGTGTTGGGAGGAGCCATGGTTCTGATCGGGCTCCTTGAGCATCAGTACTTAGTCTTATCTATCTTTGCTTTTTATCCCCATTTTTGCCTTTTTCCTCTTCCCATTTCTTTTCTCTCTTCCTAATCTCTCCTCCCCTCCCCTGTGAATTACATAGCACTGACTACATGGCTAAAAACCTCCACTCATTTATATTTTTCATAACATGGTTTCTTTTACTTTAAAATTGAATTAATAACATGTATTTCTAACAGGGCTGCTCTGAGGGTCAAGGCTAATGGACACAAAAACATTTGTAGGTGAAGCATTTGGTAAGATGCTAAATTGTTTTATATACAATCAGTGATGACGACCAACATTCTTTACTGGGATATTTATGTTCTTTCTCCACCAACCATAACCTCCAGTTCCTCACTTACTACCATGCATTTATCCACATTATTTATAACCTTGAGTGTTTGCAAAAGTATTTCCTCTGGCTTCACAGATTTTGGGAATTATCATGCTCAGTGAAATTATGTTCTGTCTGCATTGAGCAAAAGAAGCAGAAACCCAAAGTCAAATAAATGTCCAAGACTGAGGTGTTCTGGAAAAAAAAGAAGGAAGGAGGAGGCCACAGGAAGCAGAGGGATGCAGGGAGTGAGGGAGCCATCACTTATGAGGATTTCCTATGCGTGACGCACACCTGAGGACTCTATGTGTTCAGTCAAGACATCCTATCTGATAGGAAAAGGAAAAACGGAAGCCAGAGCAAAAAAGACTGTATTCCTTGTGGACTGATGAGGACAGGGAACCAGGCTGGGAGAGCTGCTTTCCCTTCATCATGGATTCCCAGCTGAATCTCCATGGTGTTTTTTGAGGTAAGGAATGATTTGGTTGGACATCTGATTTAGCCTGGGGAGCTTTCTCCCTTCCATTTTTCTTATGAAATTATCCTCAAATCTGTGAAAGTTCCTTCTCTTAAACTCGTAGAGAGATATGAAGCCCTAATTTATCACACCAGTGTACCACAGTTTAATATGATACTCAATTTAGCTCAATTTATTTCATCAACTTACTGTTCCTTAGTCCTAAATCAAGGGGAATCTAAAAATCCTACTTAGTCAACTTAAAAGGGTTGATTCCCAACTCACATATATTTTGTATAACCCCATATCTCCTTCTGTTCTCTTTGCCTCTCTTCTCCTCAAAGAAACATACAGACTTGACAGGTACTCTGTCTTCACCAAAATCTCCATGGCTTCATGCCCATCCGCTAAATACTTCATTCTCCACATTCTGTTTGCTACATGTTTATGTCTCCTAGGCCTGACTTCATTCTGGAACCTCCTTCCTTCTTTTTTGCCCCTTTTGGGAGGATAATTACAGACCTGGAGACTAGCCTTATCCCATCAGAGATCTTGCTTATAGGAGTAGGCTCAGCGACAAGTTTCTTGCTTAGAGAAACTTGTTCAGGTCTTGTAGACACTAACCTCAGTGCATAACACAGATGTTAGTGAAGCCAGTGAAACCATCAGGATTGTGTGAGTTGGTGGTCAATACAGTCTCATACTCCCAGTAGTGAATAGGGCCACAGCGTCTCTTGTGCAGTTCAGATATCCTCCTCAAAGCTTATTCCACAGCTATTGACCAAGCCCACACCTCTGCCCATGCTTTCTGTTTAGGACAAAAAGATGAGAATAATAAACTCAGAGTAGAAAAATGAATTAGAACAACAGAAGGATATGGATTTAGTAGCCCCCAGAGCAAGTTTTGAATAGAAAAAAGAGTGAGAGCAAAAGACACAGGTACACAATAATCTCTAGGAGCAGAATATGGGTTTCTTGGTTGAGAGACAGATCCTCCTCAGAAGATTTTTTGTGATAAGGAGAAAGGGGTGGCTTACATGTCTTCAGAGATATGCTGGTCCTCAGCCTCATGCAGAGAACTAGAAACAGGGTAGCAAGGTTGGGCTTGAATAGGAATTGAAGAGCACTTATACTGGATGAATTTGTTGCCCAGAGACTTTTGCATCCAGGGACCCAGGTCACTTCTTATAACTGTAGCAAGAGGGCACTGGAGCAGTTGGGCAGGTCCTCTCTGCCAAAATTTTCATACCTTGGGATTTCTCTCATTGTCATTTGTTTGTTTTCCATGAAGAAAGGCCGGCATTCAGCTGGAATTTTAAATTGGTGTGGGGTAAGGAAGGAATGAGCTCAGTTGTTTACCCTGGTCTGTCAATAATAGGTTAGAATGTTCCTAGAACATTAGGACAGATCCTAGTTTCACTTTTGTAAGCAGGATCCTTTTCTTTTTATCTCCTACTTTTTAGCACCTGCTCTGGGTCTGTAGAATTCAAGAAGTATATTTATTTGTCCTCTAGATGATATCAAGTTTTATTTTTCTGCGAATGCCAGTAATCTCAACTCTAAAATTTAGTGTAGTTGAGTGAATGACTTGACACTAATGTTCCTACTGAGCTCTTCCAGTTTGCATCTTTACAATGAGTCTTCTGTCAGAAGTGGTGGTCTTCTATAGGACATAGAAAATGCTTCATGGGACTGTAGGTCACAGAAATGGAAAGAAGCCAGATGAGAATAGGGGAGACCAGATATATTTGATATCTATTTCTTATGCTACTGTCAGTAAGAAGGAAGCTGGATTAATTACCTTTCTGTGCACTGGCCTCTATAGGGGACTTGGATTTACATTATGTGTGTGGGAGTTGCTATGCTGAAGCTTCCCAGGAGATATTCCGTTGTCCCAGGTTTTTGCTTCTCTAGCTTCAGTTATGGCTCAGACTTCTCCCTCTTGCTGAGGATACAGAAGTGGGAACAAATGTCAGACCCCATCTTTGAAAGACCTTTGTGGTCATCTCCAGTCATCTGCAAGAGAGGTTGTGGTCTGAAGAACCTCTTAGAAAGTTAGAGAGACTGAGGAACTCATGGAAACGTCCACTTAACATCTAAGGGAGAGAGTCATGGCAGATGGGTGAATAAGTTGGGAACGTTGAGAATGCTGTGCTCTTACTCTTAGGGCTCTTTTGGAGAATTAGAATGCTGAAGCTACACAGGATCTTGCGACACGTTAAGGTGATAGCAAGATGAGGAATGACTGATTCCATTCATGCATTTTGAATTTTGTACAATACTGCCTATAGGTTGGGAGGGATTGCTCCCAAACTCCAGGTGCTATGCTGCTGATCTTCTCTTCTTTGAGTTATTCTGCATTCATCCCTCCCCCTTTTTTTCCTAAACTCACTGAGCCATTTTATTTTATTTTTGAATTGGAGTCTCACTCTGTCACCCAGGTTGGAGTGCAGTGGCATACTCACGGCCACCGCAGCCTCGACCTGCTAGACCCAGGTAATCCCTCCACCTCAGCCTTCCAAGTAACTGGAACTACAGGCAGGCGCCACCACACTCGGGTAACTTTTTGATTTATTGGAGAGACAAATCCCTGCCCAGCGGGCTCAGGCAATCCTCTACTCTCCACCTCTCAAAGTGCTGGGATTATAGGCGTGAGCCACTGCACCTGGTTCATTGAACTAACTTTATCCTTTTTCCCTTATTTCCTTATTATTTACTCAAGAATGGTATTTTTAAAATAAGTAATATGTTCTAATGGTTTAAAATCAAAATTATACAAGGGGCCCCCCCCAAAACCCGGAATTATCTTTGGGAGGGCAAGCCCCTTGTAGTACAGGCTTCCCTTGCTAGGTAAGTGTTCTAGGACCCTATTGGCATTCGTGTACTAGCTAGCATGGTTGTGAGAGGTTGCATTCAGTTTTAGTGGGTTTTTTTTTCTTTAGAGATTTTTTTCAATGTGTTTGCCTATCAGTTGGTTTACGAGCACTGCTGCCCACATCACTTAGAGTGTTTAGCAGTTTTTGACCAAAAACTACAAAACCCCTGTACCTTACCCTCCCTATTCACTTGACCTTACTATGAAGGACTTTTTTTGTTTCCTTGGATGAAAAAAGTTTTCAAAGGGAAATGTTTTGCAGATGTGAAAGAGGCAAAACAAAAAACAGCAAAAGCACTTAAAGGCATCAAAATTGATGAGTTCAAGAACTTTTAAGCAGTGGGAAAATCACCTCGATAGACGTATGGCATATAATGGAGAGTACTTTGAAGGTGACTGGAGTTTAAACATGTAAGACTAAATACACAATTTATAATCAATCAATTCCACGGTTTTTTGGGTCTCCCCTTTTATAAAAGAGAGACTTTGAAATATAAAGCTTTATCCCTGTTCCAGATTACCTCTCTTCCTCCATAATCCTTATAGGGAATTGCTTTTATTAGATTCTTGTGTATTCCTTTTTTAATATATTATTTTATTTCACTGAGTTGTATGCTACATGTGAGGATTTACAACATAAGTAAATTGTGTGCAGGTAAAGTTTAGACTTCTAGTATGCCCTCTCTCTTCCTGATAGTGGGCTTGATACCCAGTGTGTTGTGGTATGCTCATTATACCCGCCTTCGCTCTCTCCTTTAGTAGTGTCCAGTGTCTGTTTCTTTTTTTTTTTTTTTTTTTTTGAGTTGGAGTCTCACTCTGTCACCCAGACTGGAGTACAGTGGCTGCTTCCGGCCACCGCAGCCTCGACCTGCTGGGCTCCGGCGATCCTTCCGCCTCAGCCTTCCAAGTAGCCGGAATTATAGGCATGCCTGGCTGATTTTTTGATTTATTGTAGAGATGAGATCTCGCTGCCCAGGCGGGTCTTGAACCCGCGGACTCAGGCAATCCACTCACCTCAGCCTCCCAAAGGCGCAGGATTACAGGCTGAGCCACCGAGCCTGGCTGACTGTCTGTTTCTTATACCTTTGGGCTCATGTGATCAGTTATCAGGACCCACTTATGAATGAGAACATGCGGTATCCCGTTCTTTATTTCTATGATAGTTCACTTAGTATGATGGTCTCCAACTGCATCCAAGTTGTTGCAAAAGGCATAGTTTTATTCTTCTTTAAGGCTACATAAAATTCCATTGTGTGCATTGGCCTCTATAGGAGACTTGGATTTACATTATGTGAGTGGCAGCTTTCTGCCCCTCTTTATCCAGTCCACTTTCCATGGGCATCTGGGTTGATTCCATGTTTTGTTACTGTAAATAGTGCTGCAGTGAGTAAACATGTGCAGGTGTCTTTTTGGTAGAGTGATTTATGTTTTTCTGACATAAATATTCCCAGAAGTGGGATTGCTGGGTCATATGGAAATTTAATTTTTAGTTATTTGAGAAAATACCACACTGCTTTCCACAAAGGTTGAACTAGCTTGCATTCCCACCAACAGTGTAGAGGCATCCCTCTTTCTCTGTAGCCACACCAACATTTGTCATTTTTAGACTTTTTCATGATAGCCATCCTTACTGGTGTTAGGTGATATGAGGTCTGACAATTATGTTTGCAAATGTGTCGCCATAAACTTACGTTGACAGCATTGTACAAACAACTCGATAAAGTTTCATAACCTTGGTATATCAGTGTCTCATAGCTGTTTTTGTGTTGATGTGTGGCAGTGTCTTGATGAGTGGTGTTCATTATTGTAGTTGCATGTTTTTGTGTGCTGTTGCAAGACTATCAAAGTTTGAAGTAGAGCAATGAACAAGCATTAAATTTCTTGTTAAACTTGGCAAGAGTGGAAGTGATATCAGGGACATGTTAGTCCAAGTTTATAGGGACAATGCCATGAAGAAAATGGCAGTGCACAAATAAATTAAACATTGTTCTGAGGGAAAAGAAAGCATTGCTGATGAAGAGAGGCTAGGATGGCCAGTAATGAGAACTGGTGAAAACATTGCAAAAACCCACCAAATTGTGTATCAAAATCATCAGCTGACTATGAGAAGTATAGTAGACCAAGTAAACATTGATAGAGAAACAGAAAAATCTTAACTGAAAATCTTGGCATGAGAAAGTTGTGTGTAAAAATGGTCCTGAAGGAGCTCTTACTTCATGACAATGCACCAGCTCACACAGGACTGTCTGTGAAGGAGTTTTTAGCCAGTAAACAAATAGCTGTATTGGAACACCCTCCCTACTCACCTGATCTGGCCTTCAGTGACTTTTTTCTTTATCCAAAGATAAAGGAAATATTGAAAGGAAGACATTTTGATGACATTCAGGACATCAGGGGTAACATGATGATAGCTCTGATGACCATTCCAGAAAAACTTTCAAAATTGCTTTGACAGGTGAACTAGACGCTGGCATCAGTGCATAGCTTCCCAAGGGGAGTACTTAGAAGTTGACCATAGTGATATTCAGCAATGAAGTATGTAGCACTTTTTCTAGGATGAGTTTGCAAACTTAACTGTCAGAACTCATATCTCATTAGCATTTTTATTTGCATTTCTCTGATGATTAGTGAGGCTGAGAGTTTTTCATATTTGTTGGCTTCTTGAATGTCTTCATTTGAGAAATATCTATTCATGCCTTTTGACAACTTTCTCTTTTTTATATTTTATTTTAAATTTATTTTAAAATTGTGGGGTACAGTTAAGGGTTAGGTATACAAATATTCATTATGAAGGTACCCTTGTTGATGAGGTGTGCCTTCCCTTCCCGAGGCAGATATTGACTACTGTTAATCCCAACTCCCTGCCACTCACTCCCTCCCCCCGTAGTTTCCCACCATTGTCAATCCTTTTCTTATAGTATTACAGTAGTTGTTCAAGGCCCACTTATGAGTGACAACATGTGATACTCAGCTCTTTGTTTCTGTGAAAGATCACTCAGTATTATAAACTCTAATTCCATCCAGGTGGCTGTGAAATTCATGATTTTGTTCTTCTTTATGGCTGCATGATAGTCCATCGTGTATATGTATCACATTTATTTTATCCAGTCCTCTTTTGATGGGCAGTGTGGTTGGTTCCATGACCTTGCTATTGTGAACAATGCTGTGATAAACATACGTGTGCAGGTATCTTTTTCATAGAGTGATTTGAGTTATTCTGGGTATATTCCCAGTAGGGGGATTGCAGGGTCATATGGAAGGTTGATTTTTAGAGGTTTTAGGAATCGCCACACTGATTTCCACAGAGGTTGTATTAGTTTATACTCCCACCAACGGTGTAGAAGTGTTCCCTTTTTGCCACATCCTCTCCAGCATCTGTTATTTTTTGAGTTATTGATGATGGCCATTCTGACTGGAGTTAGGTGGCATCTCAGTGTAGTTTTAATTTGCATCTCCTTGATGACTAGTGAGGCTGAACATTTTTTCATGTATCTGTTGGCTGCTTGTATGTCTTCTTTTGAAAAGTGTCTAGTCATATCTTTTGCCCACTTTGTAATGGGGCTGTTTGTTTTTTTCTTTCCAGGATGTTTAAGTTCTTTATAGATCCTTGATGTTAGGCCTTTGTCAGACATGGAGTTGGCAAATATTTTTTCCCAGTCTATGGGCTGTCTCCCTGCTCTCTTTATGGTTTCTCTGACTATGCAGAAACTTGTCAGTTTAATGAGGTCCCACTTGTCTATCTTATCTCTTATGGCCTGGGCATTTCGGGTTTTGCTCAGGAATTAGTTGCCAGTTCCAATTTCCATAAGGGTGTCTCCTGTATTTTCTAAGGTTCTTATGGTTTGAGGTTTTACATTTAGGTCTCTGATCCATTTAGAGTCAGTTTTTGTGTATGAGAATAAATAGGGGTCCTGTTTGATTTCTGCATGTGTTTAGTCAGTTTTCCCAGCACCATTTACTGAACAGCTTCTTGTCTCCTCAGTGGTTGGTGATGGAGGCTTTGTCAAAGATGAGTTGGTTGAGAAATTGAGGTTTTGCTTCTGGAATCTCAATTCTATTCCCTTGGTCTATATGCCCGTTCTTGTACCAATATCAGACTGTTTTGATTATTGTAGCTTTATAATAAAGTTTAAAGTCTGATACCTCCTGCTTTGTTTTGTGTGTGGTGTGTGTGTGTGTGTGTGTGTGTGTGTGTGTTTTGCTGAGGATTATTCTGTCCATTCTTGGTCGTTTATGTTTCCATATGAATTCCTGTATTGTTTGTTCTAGATCTGAGAAGAATGTTGCTGGTAATTTGATGGGTATTACACTAAATCTGTAGATTGCCTTGGGTAGGATGAACATCTTAACAACGTTGATTCTTCCAATCCATGAACATGGGATATTTTTCCATTTGTTTGTGTCATCTTTGATTTCTTTGAGCAGTGTTTTATAGTTTTCATTGTAAAGGTCTTTCACGTCTCTGGTTAGGAAGATGCCAAGGTATTTCATTGTGAATGGGATTGTGCTTTTTATTTGGGTTTCTGTCTGTTTATTGTTGGTGTAAAGATATGTGATTGACTTTTGCACATTTATTTTATACCCTGAGACTTTGCCAACGTCCTTTATCAAAGCAAGGAGGTTTTTGACAGCCTCTCTTGGGTTTTCAAGGGTATACAATCATGTCATCTGCAAAGAGAGATAACTTGAATTCCTCTTTTCCCATTTGGATACCCCTGATCGCCTTCTCTTCTCTGATTGTTCTGTCTAGGACTACCAAAGCTATATTAAACAGGAAGGGTGAGAGTGGGCATGCTTGTCTTGTTCCAGTTTTCGGGGAAATGGTTCCAATTTTTGTCTGTTTAGGAGTATGCTGCTGTGGGTTTCTCATAGATGGATTTTGCTAATTTGAGATATGTTCCACCTATGCCTAGGTGTTCGAGGGTTTTTATCAAGAAGGGGTACTGGATTTTGTCAAAAGCTTTTTCTGCATCTAATGATATAATCATGTGGTTTTTGTTTTGACATCTGTTGATGTATTTGATTACATTTATGGTCTTACGAATGTTGAACCAGGCTTGCATCCCAGGGATAAAGCCTACTTGATCATGATGGATGATTTTTGAGACGTGTTGTTGAATCCGGTTTTCTAGGAGCTTGTTGAGAATTTTAGTATCTATGTTCATCAAAGATATTGGTCTGCAATTCTCTTTCTTTGTCGGTCTTTACCTGACTTGGATATCAATGTGATGTTAGCTTCATAAAATGTTTTGGGGAGAGTTCCATCTTTCTCAATCACCTGGAATACTTTCAGTAAGATTGGTATCAGTTCCTCCTTGTATGTCTTGTAGAATTCTGCTGGAAAGCCATCTGGTCCAGGGCTTATTTTTGTAGGTAATTGTCTGCCGGAGTCCAACTCCAAGAGAGAGTCAGGGCCTGAAAGGGGAGAATCAGGAACGGTGAAGAAGAACGACAGGAGTCAACTTATAGGGTAGAGTTCAGGACTCTGCCCATTTTTATTTATTTTTCACAAGCTTATATAGGTTTTCCACTCAGCCCTGCACCCACAAATGTATCTTATGTTGCCAACCAAATGCCCACGTACATCCTTTTTGCACTCACAATAAGGTTGACCTTTAACAATTTTAACCACAGATGGTGTTTTTCTTAAGTCAAACATTTATGAACATCCTGGTTTTCTTCCTAACTTTCTTATAATTATTTACTATTATAGGCCTATAATATCCTTACCCTATAAAGTTAAACCTTAACCCTAAGTCTTATTTAATTTAGTTACTACTATATATTTATTTTTATTAATCTTATTTCTATCCTTCTATCTCTATATTTTCTTAACTATCATTTATACTATTATATATCTCTTATCTTACTAGTTTATCTTATCTTACTATCTTATTATTAAAATTCTAAATTATATCTTCATTAAACTACTTATTTAATCCTAAAATATCTTGATCTATTTTTTTATCTCAAACGGTTATTTTCCACCAGCTCTCAGGTGGGGTCTGTTGTATATGAGGAAGTGGCCAACTTCTTTTTCTCGACCTCCTGCTGTTTACTGAAAAACATCCTTACACACCCTAAGGGGCACCCTTTTTGCTGCAATCTCACCTCCATTGTGCCTATGTATAATTCTTGCTGTCAAATGCCATCATCCATTTGCGCATCTATTATCTCAATTAAAGAGGGAACATTCTCAGGACTATGCACGCAATCCTTCAAAGTTAGGGAAGGTCCGTCAACAGGATCCATGGGCTTTGCCTCCATCATGGCCGCATCTTACTGGGGCCTTGCTCCCAGCTGGCATTTTTCCTGTTTTCAGGTCCCTTTTATCTTACTTTTACTATTGATTGCAGTTATCTTATGACACAGTCACTTTCTTTTATTGTTATTGGTCTATTTAGGGTCTCAATTTCTTCTTATTTCAACCTAGTGATGTTGTATGATGTCAGAAAGTCCTCCATTTCCTTTAGGTTTTCAAGTTTGTTTCCATACAAGTGTACATAGTAGTCTCTGATGATCTTTTGTATTTTTTCAGGGTCATATGTGACTTCATCTTTTATGTTTCTGATTGGGTTTATTTGGTTTTTTCCTCTCTTTTTCTTGGTCAGTCTAGCTAGGGGACCATCGATCTTGTTTATCCTTTTGAAGAATCAGCTTTTTGTTTCGTTGATTTTTTTGCATTATCTTTTTGTCTTCTATGTCCTGGATTTGGGCTTTTATTTTGGTGATCTGGACTCTTCTGCTGAAGTTAGGGTTTTGATGGTCTTGCTTTTCCAGCTTCCTTAGGTGACTTGTTAGGTTGTTAATTTGTGATCCTTCCATTTTCTTCATGTGCATTTGTAGAGATATGAATTCCTCTCTTACTACTGCTTTCATGGCATCCCAAGAGACTTTTGTAAGCTGTTTCTTCATTTTCATTTGTTTCCAGGTACCTTTTAATCTCTGTTTTGATCTCCATGTCGACCCAGGAGTTGCTTAGCATCATGCTGTTTAGTGTCCATGTCTTTGTGGGTTTTAGTGGAACCTTGTTGGTGTTGAAATTTATTTTAATTCCACTGTGGTTTGAGAAGATGCATGGCAAAATTTCAATCTTTTGAAATTTATTTATGCTTGATTTATGGCTAAAGATGTGGCCGATCTTAGAGTACATTCCATACAGTGATGAGTACATTCCATACAGTGATGAGTAGAATGTATATTCTATGGTCATTGGGTGGAGTGTTCTGTAGGTATCAATTAAGTCCATTTGGTCAAGGTCAGATTGAGGTTCCGGATCTCCTAGTAGATTTTTTGTCTTGGTGATCTGTCTAGGGTTGTGAGTGGGGTATTAAAGTCCACAGATATGATAGCATTAGAGTAAATCTTTTTTGAGTTTACCTAGAAGCTGCTTTATGAAAGTTGGCACTTTTATGTTTAGGATGGATATTTCTTGTTGATGGATTGAACCTTTTATCATTATGTTGTGACCCTCTGTATCTTTTTAAATTTTTGATAGCTTAAAGGGTATTTTGTCTGAGATTAAGATTGCAACTCCTCCTTTCTTTTGTGTTCTGTTTGCTTGAAATTTGCTTCCCATCCTCTTATTTTGAGTCTGTGGGTGTCCTTTCTGGTGAGATAAGTCTCTTGGAGGCAATATATTGTTGCCTGATGATATTTTATCCATTTTGCCATTCCATGTCTTTTCAGTGGTGCATTTAGTCCATTCACATTCAGGTTAATTATTGAGATGTGAAAGTTTATCCCTGTCATGAGGTTCTTATAGAGGTGCTATTGTTCTTGTTTGTTGTGTTTCTTTTGATTTTTGGGTTGATTCATGTGTGTTTTCAACCTTTTTCCTACACTCTTGTGAAGAATGTTGTTGTTCTTTTTTCCCCTTTCTTCTGTGTTTAATACTTTCTTAAGTGTTTCTTGTAGAGTTAGTCTAGAGGCAGTGTAAGTTCTTAGGGATTGATGTCTTTGAAAGATTTTAATTCTACCTCACTGATGAAGTTTAGTATAGCTGGGTAGGTTATTCTTGGTTGAAATGGATTATGTTTGAGAACTTTGAAGAATGGGCTCCAAGCTCTCCTAGCCTGAAGTGATTCTGTAGATAAATCTGCAGCTATTCTAATGGGGCTTCCCTGGTAGATGATCTGGCCTTTTTCCCTTGCTGCCTTTAGGATTTTTTCTTTTATATCTACTTTGTTTAGGCGAATTATTATGTGTCTGGGAGTTGGTCTTCTCATTTGGTGTCTTGCAGGGCTTCTCTGAATCTCTTGTATTTAAATGATCACATCACTGATGAGATGAGGGAAGTTTTCTTGAATAATTTCATGGAATGTTCCAGGGTGGTCTCTGTCTCCCTTTCTGCCTCAGGAAGTCCAATTACTCTTAGGTTGGGGCTCTTGAAGTAATCGCTCATCTCTTGAAGGTTTTGTTCTGTCTTTTAAAACTTCTTTTCTATGTTTTTGACAGTTTGGGTTCATTCTATATTTTAGTCCTCAAGCTCTGAGATCCTTTCTTCTACTTGGCTAATTCTGCTTTCCATGCTTATTGTTTGTTATTTATTTCACTCATGGTATTCTTTCACTACTGTTATCTCAGTTATCAACTCCTTCCTATTTTCCTCTTGTCTCTCCTCAATTTTTTTATTCTCTCTATTAATGTCTTGATATCTGAGTTTGTAGTTTGAGACTAGTCATTCTGGGAGCTCTTCATTGTTTGCATTCTGAAGTCTGTTCTCTCAGTGTCTGACCTCCCAGGTGTCTGTGAGAGACCCATATTCTTCTTTTGGTTTTTTTTCATTTGTGTAGATTTTCTTTCACCCGCCCTTCCCCCCCTTCTTTAATTTTGTTTTTCAGGGATGGCAGGATTGCTTTTGCTTCTTTTTTAAAATCTCCTGTTCTTCCTTATGTGGATCCTCTGACTTTGTTCACTTCTGAAGCTGGACTGTAGATTGGGGGTTGTACTTTTTGCAGTTTTAAGTTTTAATTGGGGGGAGGGAGCTGTGATTCAGAATTTATCTGCAGATTCCAGTATCCACCAACAGGTATATGGGCACCCTGGGACCCACTTCCCACTGCCTTACAATCTGTCCATGGAGTGTGGGTTTAGGTTTGCTCCTGGAACAAAGTGAGGTAAGAAAAATAATGGAAGAAGGAAGGTGGGGCCAAGAGGAAGTGGGAGAGAGAGAAGAGTAAGAGGGAAAACAGACAGACATACCAACTAACAAATGAAAAGAGATACAAAGAAAAGAGTAAGCAAACAAATAAACAAACAAAAAATCCCCAAAGCATACAGGTAATTATGCAAACACACAGTTCAACAAATTCCTGCCTTTTGATGTATTCTTCCCCTATACAAACAGGGAGTCTAAAGAATAGAAAGAAGAAGGGAGAAAAAAAATCAGAAAAATTACAAAAGCAAAGCAAGTATGAAAACATTGCCAAAACCAGAATGAAAGAGAAAAAAAAAACCCTAAATCAAAATGCAAAAAAAAGTGAGCAAAACAAACAGTCAAAAAAATAAAATAAAATAAGAAATCAAAACAAGAAACCAGACTGGCTCTGAGGTGTTTCCTGTATGTCTAAAGTGCCTTCAGCTCTGATTTCTAGCTCCTCCCCTCTGCTTTCCTCCCAGGCAGATAGGGTTACTCATAGCTTGGGTCATTTGCCACAGGCATACTTTGGGAAGAGGATGAATCAGATCTGTGTTCCCTTGGCTTACTGTTTATCAGGTCTGCCACACAGACCTGAATTGTCTGTGGCTGATTCAGCATAGTGGAGGGGCTTCTGTCTCTTCCAGTTTGATATGATTACCTCAGGCAACAAGTTGGAGGCTGTGGAGCTGGACAGGGCAATGCAGATCTCTGCCTGGAAAATGGCTGGTGGGCAGCTCCTCACCAGGCATGGGCTCCTCTCTGGCTTTCCCCGATCTTGTCTCTCCACTGGTCAGATCCAGGGTTCCAACTGATCCATTATGATAGGCAGTGGTGTGGGCCCAGCGCCAGGCACTGAGAATCAGCAAGATAGCCAGGTGCTGCAGGTTGATGTGACGCAGGTGGCTTGGGATGGGGGAGGGAGCCAGGAATTCCACAGAGCCAGGAACCAAGGGCCGCAGTGGCAGCGCAGTACCAGGGACTGACTGCAGCAGTCACCCTTTGTGGAGGTAGCAGCTGTGGTGGTAGCAGTGAGCTGTATGGGACTGGCTGTTGCAGCCACCCTTTGTGGAGATTTTCACAGATCAACTTGTCCTGTCGCCATCTTGTCCTCCCCCTTGACAACTTTCTAATGGAGCTTTTTTTCCCCTATCAATTTATTTGAGTTTCTTGTAGATCCTGGATGTTAGTCTTTTGTCAGACACATAACTTGCAAATATTTTTTTTCCCATTTTGTGGATTGTCTCTTTACTTTTTTGATGTTTAGTTTTGTGTGTGTGTGTGCAAAAACTTTTGAGTAGATCAAGTTCCAACTGTTATGCAGCTTTTTTTGCATTTGCTTTTGAGGACTTGGTTATGAATTCATTGTAAACTTTGATGTCCAGAAAGGTGTCCCCTAAATTTTATTCTAAGGTTCTTATAGTTTGAGGTTTCACATTTAAATTCTTAATCCATTTTGAGTTAAGTTTTGTATATGGTGGTAGATAGGGGTTCATTTTCATTATTCTGCATGTGGTTAGCCAGTTTTGCAAACACCATTTGCTAAATATAATTCCCTTCCCCCAAGGTTTATTTTTGTCAGCTTTGTCAAAGATGAGTTGATTGAAGTTTCCTGGTTTTATTTCCAGATTCTCTGTCCTGTTCCATTGGTCTATGTGTCTATTCTTCTACCAGTACCATGCTGTCTTGGTTACTGTGGCCCAGTATTAAAGTTTAAAGTCTGGAAGTGTGGTGCCTCCAGCTTTGTTCCTTATGCTAAGGATTGCTTTAGCTATTCAGGCTCTTTTTTACTTCCATATACATTTCTGTATTGTCTTTTCTAGTTCTGTGAAAAATAATGCTGGCAATTTGATAGGAATTGTGTTGAAACTTTTGATTGCTTTGAGTAGAACGAACATCTTGGTGATATTCTTCCAATCCATGAGCATGAGGTCCTTTTTCATTCGTTTGTGTCATCCTTTATTTCTTTGAGCAGTGTTTTATAGTTCTTATTATAAAGTTTATTGGGATTGTGGATTTTAAAAATTTGGTTATCAGCCTGCTTGTTGTTGATGTATAGAAATGCAACTGTTTTTTACACATTGATTTCATAACCTGAGATTTTATTGAAGTCCTTTATCAGTGTAAGGAGGATTTTGACAGATTTGCTAGAGTTTTCTAGGTGTTAGAATCATATCATCCACAAAGAGGAAGAACTTAACTTCCTCTTTTCCTATTTGGATGTCTCTGATTTCCTTCTTCTACCTGATTGCTTTGGCTAGGACTTTCAGTACCGTGTTGAATAGGAGAAGTAAGAGTGGGCATCCTTGTCTTGTTCTAGTTCTTAGGGGAAATGCTTCTGGTTTCTGCCCACTAAGTATGAGGTTAGTTGCAGGTTTGTCATAGATGTCTCCTACAATTTTGAGGAATGTTCCTCTGATGTCTAGGTGATTGAGGGTTTTTATTAAGAAGGGATGTTGAATTTTATTGAATGCTTTTTCAGTGTCTGAGATAATTATGTGGTTCTTGGTTTTACACCTGTTTATGTGATGGGTTACATTTTTAAGTTTATGTATGTTGAACCAGCCATGCATCCTGAGAGTGAAGCCCACCTAATCATGATGGATGATCCTTGAAATGTGCTATTTGATACAATTTGCTAGAATCTTCTTGAGAATTTTTTCATCCATGTTCATCAGGGAAATGGACTTGTAATTTTCTTTCCTTGTTGAATCTTTGCCATTTGGGGGTATTAGACTGATATTAGCTTCATAGAATGAGTTAGAGAGAATTCTTTTCTTCTCAACTGCCAGGAATACTTTCAGTAAGATTGGTTTCAGCTCCTCCTCCAGGTATGTCCTATAGAGTTCAGCTGAGAAACCATCTGACCCATGCCTTTTTTTTTTTTGACAAGGGAATTTCTTATAATTAAGTTGATTTCTTGGATTGTTGTTGGTCTGTTTAGGATTTTAATTTATTCCTGTTTCAATCTTGAGAGGTTATGTGATGCCAGGAATTCCTCCATTTCTTCTAGATTTTGTAGCTTATTTGCATGCAGGTGTTCATAATAATCTTTGACAATCTTTTGAATTTCTTCAGGGTCGGTGGTGATGTTCTCATTTCAAGTTGTTTATTTAGGCTTCTCTCTCTCTCTCTCTCTCTCTCTCTCTCTCTCTCTCTTTTGGTCAATCTGGCCAT